>NC_134404.1:170614524-170784524 GCF_038048845.1 Mixophyes fleayi | reverse complement strand
CAAGTTGTCTGACTAAATCTAACACTGACTAAGGTCGTAATGATTGTGCACCGACAAGATCAAGAATTTGGATGTGACTATATATTTTGGTCTTAAAGTGAAACCTTCTCTGAAATTGGGCACTAGCTTTAGCATAAAGACCGATGCTTGGGTACCTCTCCATATCTTTTAGTGCAATAAGGGAGGAGTATGTAGATGGCCCTAAATACACTTTGTTATGGGGCACAATGTACAGATGGTGCACTATATTCATTAGACCCACGGTTCCCAAAGTGTGCGCCACGGCTCCCTGGGGTGCCGCAACACTGTCACAGGGGTGCCGTGGCCAGATAGCGAAAAAAAGAAAAAGAAAAAAAAAATACTTACCAATCCGGAGGCGCCCGGGACCCAGCATCCTCCTTCCTCCTCGCTTCTCATTGAACGTCGGGCGTGACGTCATCACGCCTGGCAGTCAGTGACAAGCGGAGGAGGGAGGAGGATGCTGGGTCCCGGGCGCCTTCGGATTGGTAAGTATTTTTTTTCCCTCTTCCTGGCCAAGGGGACAGAGTGAGGGGCGGAGATGGATGGCACAGATGAAGTGAGATGGAGGGCACAGATGAAGTGAGATGGATGGCACAGATGAAGTGAGATGGAGGGCACAGATGGAGTGAGATGGAGGGCAGAGATGAAGTGAGATGGAGGGCACAGATGAAGTGAGATGGAGGGCACAGATGGAGTGAGATGGAAGGCAGAGATGGAGTGAGATGGAGGACACAGATGGAGTGAGATGGAGGACACAGATGGAGTGAGATGGAGGGCACAGATGGAGTGAGATGGAGGTCACAGATGGAGTGAGATGGAGGGCACAGATGAAGTGAGATGGAGGGCACAGATGGAGTGAAATGGAGGGCACAGATGGAGTGAGATGGATGGCACAAATGGAGTGAGATGGAGGGCAGAGATGAAGTGAAATGGAGGGCACAGATGGAGTGAGATGGAGGGCACAAATGGAGTGAGATGGAGGGCAGAGATGAAGTAAGATGGAGGGCGGAGATGAAGTGAGATGGAGGGCACAGATGGAGTGAGATGGAGGGCGCAGATGGAGTGAGATGGAGGGCGCAGATGGAGAGAGATGGAGGGCACAGATGAATTGAGATGGATGGCACAGGTGAAGTGAGATGGATGGCACAGGTGAAGTGAGATGGAGGGCACAGGTGAAGTGAGATGGATGGCACAGATGAAGTGAGATGGAGGGCACAGATGAAGTGAGATGGATGGCACAGATGAAGTGAGATTGAGGGCACAGATGAAGTGAGATGGAGGGCACAGATGGAGTGAGATGGAGGGCACAGATGGAGTGAGATGGAGAGCACAGATGAAGTGAGATGGAGGGCAAAGATGAAGTGAGATGGAGGGCACAGATGAAGTGAGATGGAGGGCACAGATGAAGTGAGATGGATGGCACAGATGGAGTGAGATGGAGGGCACAGATGGAGTGAGATGGAGGGCTCAGATGAAGTGAGATGGAGGGCACAGAGTGAGATGGAGGGCACAGAGTGAGATGAATGAAGATGGAGGGCACAGAGTGAGATGAATGGTGATGAAGGGCACAGAGTGAGATGAATGGAGATGAAGGGCACAGAGTGAGATGAATGGAGATGAAGGGCACAGAATGAGATGGATGGAGATGAAGGGCACAGAGTGAGATGGATGAGGGCACAGAGTGTGATGAATGGAGATGGAGGGCACAGAGTGAGAGGTGGAGATGAAGGAGGGCACAGAGTGAGAGGTGTGGATGAAGGGGGCACAGTGTGCGGATGAAGGGGACACAGTGTGCGGATGAAGGGGGCACAGTGCGGATGAAGGGGACACAGTGTGCGGATGAAGGGGGCACAGTGTGTTAGCTGTAAATTTTTCTTTGACAGAAATATAATTTAAAAAAAAATATAAAAATATTCTTTTCCCTTTGATTTATGTGTACTATTTTGGCATACAACTAAATAAGTATTTCTGTCCTGACAAATACTTATTAATTTTTTTTGACCCAACTACTTATAAAACGGGACTGCTCGGTAATTATTTTGGAGGGGTGCCTTGAAAAAATTATGGAGACTCTAAGGGTGCCGCGAACGGCAAAAGTTTGGGAACCACTGCATTAGACTGTCTAATGGTGATTGGGGGGCAAGGCGATAGACTTATTGTCAATGATAATATGTCTATGTAGCCCCCCTAATCCACAGTGCAAAGAATAGGATTTAAAATTTGCTATAGTAATGTAATGATAGCTGTGTATGTGTGCCCCCTTACACAAAGATGTATATTTTCCGATTGTGTCTGTGTAATTTGTGTGTTTGTCACTTACCTGTGGGTCGTAGAATGGGTGCTGACAGGGCCGGATCAACCCGAGGTCTAACTGGGCTATAGCCCAGGGGCCTCGAGCATCCAGGGGGGCCCTTCAAAGTCCTTAGCAGCATTATTGATCGGTCCGGGGGCGGGGGCACCCCCAGCCCGATCAATGCTGCTGAGCACTTTCACTGCAGTCCTCCTTCCGCGGCGCTGTAAACTCCTTACTGAAGAGATCTCGCGAGAGTGAACTCTCGCGAGATCTCCTCAGTAAGGAGTTTACAGCGCGCCACGGAAAGAGGACTGCAGTGACAGGTAAGTGCTTCGGGGGGATGGGGGGGCCTCACGGGGGATGGATGGCTCACTTTGAGGGCCTCACGGGGGAATGGAGGCCCCCTTAGCCCAGGGGCCTTCATTCCCTTAATCCGGCCCTGGGTGCTGATGGTGTGTGATTGCGTGCTGATGGCGTGTCACTATGGGTTGATGGTGTGCAATTGCGTGCTGATGGTGTGCACTGTGGGATGATGCTGCTACTGCAATCCTCTGATGCCACTGTCCACCAGCCGATACCTGCTGGAAACAGTGACTCTTTACCCACTATCTTCCCCTGCAAAAAGTCCAAACAATAAGCCACACTGAATCACACACAAACACTGATGTTGATCTCCTCTTTAGTTACTCTGATGCCAGCCAGTGCGACTGTTTAACTGCCCATACCTGCTGCCTACCCTTAGCCAACACCACTTATTAACTTTAGGAAGTGCAACACAGCATCTGTCACACACACAATGTCTGAGTCTGAAACAGGTCCAAACTATGTGCCACAGTAAGCCACACACACAGAATAATGCTTTCTGAACCTCAGCTTCTTTTTAGTTACTCTGATGCCAGCCCCCCGCCCCAATGATGCTCATATACTGATACTGCTGCTGATGCTTGCTTGTGGTTCACTTCTGCTCCCTGTCTGCTCTCTCCCAATTAGTGTCAGTGGGATAAGAAGACAGGGCTATTTATAATTCACAGTATTGTAGGAGTAAGACTCCTCCCACCTCCTTCCCCCACAAATGCATATGAGTACTTGTGCAGACTGAAGGTCCAGGCAAGTGGCCACCCCCACCTCCACCTAGTACCTAGTATGGGTGAGTCCAAGGGGCAAGGTGCATATTAGCAGGGGGCGGAGGCGGACATTATTTTGTAAAAGTTATAATAAAAATTAAAAAAAAAAAAGTCCCACCTTTAAACCAAAAGCAAAAATCAAAAGATCAGATGTACAGTGAAATTGCTGAATGTGGGCACTTGTGTATGTGCAGACCTGTAAAAAATAGGTGCATATATAAATGACATGTAAGTCTTTTTAATATGCAAATCTGAAATAATTTAATATATGGACAAGATAAGGAAATGTATTACATTTTGCAGCAAATTTCTACAATTTTATTATATTTATATAAAATGATAACTTCTATGTCAACCTGAAAATGTTGATATTCTTCAAATTCAGAAGACAGTGGTTCGGGAATATGATAAGTTTTCCTAAAGAGGTGAGTTTTCAAACAATGTCTGGAGGCTGACAATTCCACATAGTGGGTGTAGCCTAAAAAATACTGCAACCAGGAATGGGAGCAAGTAATGAGTGTGAATGAGAGATGCAGACCTTGGGTAGAGTTGAGGGGTTGAGTTGGGAGATATTTTGAAATTAGTGAAGATGTGTATAGGCAGTTTTGTTAATGTCTTTGTAGCCTATGTTAGTACAAGTACTGTATTTTATATTGGATTCGGTAAAATACAGGCAGATAGTATAGGGACTGACAAGAGAAGTGTGTCCCTCAGACTAAACGCAGTTAAAATCATGCGGGTGAGTGACTTACCAAAGAGCCTAGTAGCTGTGGATTCCTGTAAGTTTCAGCCAATGAGTGCAGGAAGGGGTTGGGACTAATACACAGTTATAAGTCAGTGTGCAGAGGCTTCTGCCCTTCCTGCTTCCGGATTCCAGAGAGAGTAAAGGCTGAGTAGACTTATCCCTTGGTATAGTATTACTGTGATTTCTTTTTGTGTTTTATTTCATTATTTTCTCCTGTTTTCTGTATCTTGTCCCCCTTTTGCTCTCCTCTTTCCCTCTTCTCGTTTTTTTTTTCTCTCCTTCTAGCGCGGGGCTCTGTGTCTTTCTCCCCTCTCCCCTACCTCCCCCTCTCCCATCTCCTATTTCCTCCCCTGTTCCTCTCTCCTTTCTCCCCTCCCTCTTTAGTTCTTATCCAGGCAGCCATGTCTCGTCCTGCCCGTGTCAGGAGTGCCCCTGCTAGGTTTAGAGATGCTGCCCCGGTAGTCAGGTCCCTCCCTTCCCCCACTTCTGCTCACGGGGAGTCTACAACGTCCCCTATTACCAGTGGTGTGCCCGCTGGTGTTTCCGTTAGTGCACCCCATTTCAAGAGGCCACGGGGCAGATCTGCCTCGGTCGGGCGGCGGATGGGGAGTCCCGCTAATCAGGCAGCGGGGGGTGGGGTCGTTTCTCTCGCGGCGGGTAACGGGGGGGGGGGATTCTGGGACAAGCATCGGAGGCGCGCAGGAGTCTCCTGCTGCTCAACAGGCACCTCTGCCTGCTACTTGTAGCACATCAGCCACCGGGTTATTCAGAGGGTGGGAGTCTGTGGGAGGTTCAGCGGTCGGCAGCGCTGTGTCCACGGAGGAGTCTGCGGGAGTCCCCTCCTCTTACAGGGGGTTAGGTCCTGTCATCTGGGACCCATTGGTCCCGGGGGGGGGGGCTGTTTCCTTCCCTGCAACCAGGGTTCTTTTTTCATAAAGGGGTTGGTTTTGAGGGGTTTAACGCCCCCCCCCATTCAAGGGGTGGGCGTGTCTAAGGGGGACAGTTGTTCCGTTTTGGCCCCCAGTCTAGGTGTCTCTGTAGGGCCAAGTGGGGGCAACGGACTGGGTTTTAGAGAGTCAGTATTTCCTTCGCAACCCCCCCTGAGTCATGCTTCGGGCACTCTCTCTCAACTTCCTTTTGTGGGAGGGATTCACCGTGAGATTCCACGGGTCGCTCCTGTCCAGGTGGGTAGCTTTCCGGGTGATCTCCAGCATCGGGGTAATGACTTCACGCGTAGTGGGGGAGGGGGGTGGAGTTTGCCTTATCCCCCGGTGGGGGGTGTCCTGCCCTCAGGGAGATCAGTTCCGGCTTCCCCTCCCTACCCCATCTCATTAGGAATCTATACACATTATTATCCGGTCCCTGGCCTTCAGGATGGCGCTATGATCTCGGCCCATCAGATTTCACCTTTGTATGGTCCTCCTTCTTCGGGAACTGTCGGGCCAGGGCCCAGTCACATTAGGGGCGGCACAGGAGGTGCATGGTGCGGTCTCCCCACTGGTGTGGATCAGGTTGTATCCGTGTCTAACGTGTCTATGGTTACAGATTCCCAAGCGGCCAAGGAAATGTCAGCAGTGCAGCCGTTAAATCTGGTCAGGAGCACGGTCGGAGCCGCGGACCGGGCTGAGGCAGCAGCAGTGCTTCAGAGGTCGATGGCAGCAGTGTCGGCGGGAGCCTTGTCGGGTCCGGATTTGCAACAGGCAGACGTTGTGGAGGCTTCACCGATGCCAGGACCTTCCGGGGCAGCAGAAGCCGGTCAACAGGCGGTGGCGAATGCAGGCGGTGAGTTATTGGATTTTAATATTACACACGAGATTACACATAGTCCTCCCATGTCGTCCACTGACGAGGACTCCCCCTCTTCATCGGGGGAGGGTCCTCGGAAGTTGATTAAGATTCTCAACACGCATTTTGGTAGAACTAGATCAAAAGGAGATAGTCGAGGAGCAGCAGTCAAACCGTCAGCAGTCAGAGCCCCTATGGTGCAATGTGAGAACACCGCCCTCCTAGCGGGCATTCGCCCTTGCATTAGAGACAGGATAAGGAAAGGCTGGTTTGTAGACATGTTTCAGATCACAAAAGCTAGTAAGAAGGAGCTAGAGGCGGCCTGCGGGAGAGGGGGTATAGGGGAAGATGCCTATAAAACCTTCTCTAACTGGCTGTCGGGTTATTGTTCCTTCGCGGCATGCTACATTGAGGCGAGACCTCAAGCCACCGAGGAAGTCTGGAAATATTTGCATATGATAAACGAGATGTTTATTAACGACCGCCCAGGGACTTGGCGCAAATATGATGAATTGTTTCGGGAGAGAGTAGAAGGTCGGGTGGACATGTCCTTGGGCGTTAAGGATGTCGAGATCTGGATGCAACTAAACCGGGCTAGTTTAGCCCTCAGTTCAGGGGCACAGTGGAACCGGTTTCAGCAAGGGGGGAGACGTGGAGCTCCCCAGTTTGCAAAAAACAGATGCTTCGCCTTCAACAATGGGGCGTGCGGCAGGGGTGAAGCTTGCAGATACAAGCATATCTGCTCCTACTGCCGCGGTGGCCACGCAGCCAGAGAGTGTCCGAGGAGTGCCCCAGGCCTCTCCAGAAACCGCGGCAATGATAACAACGCTCAGTAAAGCCCCATCCCCCATATGTAATGACGCACTGGAAAGATGGCTTAGACTGTACCCAAATACGGAGCAGGCTTCCTTCTTAAGTGAAGGCTTTCGCCACGGGTTTAGGCTCCCTATCAACACATCAGTTAGTGCTAGGGCCTCTAGGAACTTAAAATCAGCGTACTTACTCCCCGATATCCTAGACGAAAAAATTTGTGGTGAGATAAGCCTAGGCCGCATGATCGGCCCATTTGATTCCCCCCCCCTGGCAGATTTAGTCATATCCCCAGTAGGTATAGTCCCTAAAAAAGTACCGGGTAAATTTAGGCTTATTCAGCACATGTCACATCCCGCAGGCAAGTCCGTTAACGATGGCATAGATCAGGACATAAGTTCGGTGGTTTACCAGTCATTCGAAGAGGCTTTAATGCTTATTCGAAGGTTTGGAACAGGGGCTCTTATGGCCAAATTAGATATTGAGTCGGCTTTCAGACTACTTCCCCTACACCCGGAATCGTTCCGGTACATGGGTTTTAAAATTAAAGATAAATATTTTATTGACAGATGCCTTCCCATGGGGTGCTCCTTGTCATGTGCTTACTTTGAAGCTTTTAGTTCCTTTCTTCACTGGGCGATCCAGGCGGGCACAAGGCACGAGGGCATCGCTCATTACTTGGATGATTTTCTATTCGTAGGCCCGGCTGGCTCTTCAGTGTGCTCTGATATGCTATACGCTGCTCAGGCTCTTTTCTTGGTTATGGGGGTACCAGTAGCCAGGGATAAGACAGAAGGCCCATCATCTTGCTTGTCGTTCCTAGGGATAGAAATAGACTCTGAGGTGGGCTGCTGTCGCTTGCCAGCTGACAAAATAGCTAAAATGGAGAGTTTGATATCCAGTACTCTGGCCTCTCCTTGTCGTACTCTTAAACAAGTTCAAGCGTTATTAGGTTCCTTCAATTTTGCATGTAGAGTTATACCCATGGGTAGAATCTTCTGCAGGAAACTGCAGTTGGCCACAGCAGGCAGAAACAGACCCCATGCTTTAATAGCTTTGAGTGACGAGATAAGGGAAGATTTAACAATATGGGTGACATTCCTTCAGAAGTTCAACGGTTCCAGGATTTGGCCTTCACCTCCCATTTCCACATTAGAGTTAGACCTATTCACAGATGCCTCAGGCGCTAAAGGTTTTGGTGCTTTCTTCCAAGGTCGGTGGTGCGCTGCTTCTTGGCCGCAATCGTGGATAGATGGGGGGCTTACAAAGAATTTATTGGTATTGGAGCTCTTTCCCATAATCGTAGCGCTGGAATTGTGGGCCTCTCAGCTGTCAGGGCGTAATGTTTCCTTTTGGTGTGACAATTTGGGCGTAGTGCAGGCGATTAACCGTCAGAGCGCTTCCTCTAAGCCGGCAATTAATTTGCTACGCGTTCTGGTGCTTCGTTGCCTGGTCTTCGACATAAATTTTCGCGCCAAACATGTACCTGGTATAGACAACTGTATTGCTGATTCTCTGTCCCGTTTTGAGTGGGAGCGCTTTAGATCTTTAGCTCCTAGTGCTGACCCCGTGGGTACATCTTGTCCATTTTATGTTTATCAGATGGTCGGCCCGGTTTAAGATTCTTAGCAGAGGCCTCTCTAGCACCAAGTACGTGGAAGGCTTATCGGGCAGCCTGGAAACGATGGGAGGTTTTTCTGTTATCCGGTCCCGATCGTTCCTCGGGGGATTCTAACGGTATGATAGACTTCATGTGGGGGTGTTACCAGGAGGGCCTTAGTAGAACATCTATGACAGCCATGCTGGCAGGTATATCGTTCATGGCCAAGTTACAAAGTGTACCTGATCCCACTAAATCATTTCTAATAAGTAAAGCGTTGAAAGGCTGGTCTAGACTCCACCCCACCCCCAAGGATATTGTCCCGTATGATTTTTACTTTACCGGATATTACATCGGACCATTTCGAAGCTTCCCTGTTTGCGGCTGCATTCTCCTTAGCTTTTCATGGCGCCATGCGAGTTAGTGAGTTAGTTGCACAATCCAAAAGCAGGACAGATGCTTCATTATTAGGTAAACATGTGGTGTTGTCGGACGACAGCATTCAAGTGAAAATTAGGCGATCAAAAACAGATCAGGCAGGGATTGGTCATTGGTTCACGCTTAGTAAAATACAGGATCAAAGTATATGTCCTGTTAAAATTTGTAAATATTTCTCCAGCATTAGGCCACATGGATCAGAGGTTTGGCTAGTGCATGAAGATCTCTCCCCCCTCACCAAATTTCAATTTCATGCGGTTATGTGCAACACTTTAAACGCTCTTGGTTTAAATTCATCAGAATTCGGGACGCATTCATTTCGGATAGGGGCGGCCACAGCGGCCGCAGCGAGTGGGGCTTCAGTAACTTCCATACAAAGCTAGGAAGATGGAAGTCTGGCTGTTATAAATCGTATATTCGTCCTGATGTTTAACATGTGTTTTTTCCCTCTAAGCAGCTCTTCTCTACCTCTTTTCTCCTCTAAGCTAGTGAACCCAGGGCGCTAGGCTGCTCGCCGCTATTTGCGGGGGCGTTGAAGGGCTTTTTCCTTATAGGTTTGCACCTTCACCTGGGTTGCTGCTTTTCCTTTCATTCTGTTAGGTTTAAGGTTGGAATTAATGTTTTGTCCCAGCATTCACCTCACTCCCTACCTCCTAGTTATAAATAGGTGTATTTTATAGTTGTGGAATTTAACTTCAGTTCATGGGCTTTAGTTTATGCAAATATGTTAATGATGTTTCTTCTCCGCTTAGTTAGTTTTTCGTGCTTTATTGCTTATCCTCCTCCTTTTATTATCTCGTTTTAGGATCCAATTCCTCTATGATTTCCGTTTGGGTGTTGGGTCACTCCTACATTTTCTGGGCTAGCAGACATCCGTTATCTCGTAATTGTCATTGGTTAGCGAATAACGTTTACATTAGATGGATAGGTAAACGTGGTTTAAAATGGGACAATTTGCTCCCTCTTCTGTCAGAGGAAATTTTATCATTTGGTGTGCCAGACGTTTTAGTGGTCCACGCTGGTGGCAACGATGTGGGGCAAATGAAGACCCTGGAGTTAATCATCAGAATTCGGGAGGACACGTATGCTATTTCAAACAGATGGCCTAATATTAAATTATGCTGGTCCTGTATTGTTCCTCGTAGGCATTGGAGATCTGGTATGCCCGCCATTAACATCGGGGCGGCGGTACGGAAAATAAATCAGGTGGCCAGTAAAATTTTTTGTTCTGTGGGTGGTTCTGTTATAAAGCACCCTTTGTTGAAAGTAGAGTCCCCCTTTTTATATAGATTTGACGATGTTCATTTGTCAGATGAGGGTGTTCGTTTGTTTATTGACCAGCTTTTTTGGCGTTTAAGGGGAGTTGTTAGGTCTGTAGTTGGCGGGCTGCATGTATAATTTCATGCGGCGTGGTAGGAGAACAGTGCAGTCTGTAACTGTGCATATGGTGCTTGGGTGATCTTGTCATAGGTCACTACCCCCCTGCGGTTATGGTGTCATACCATGGTTGGTCCGTTTTGCTAGTAGGACCTTTGGGCCAGTTTTGTATGGTTTATACTGGCGGAGTTTATAGGGGGTGTAGTCTTGCGGTTGGACTTGATCTTAGCACCGGCCAATAGATAAGGTATGATCCTGGGTTGGTGGTATTATGGTCTGACCTTTCCACCGTATTGGTTTTGCGTTCCTGACTGCCCTGCTCTCGTCCGCCTTACAGTCCTATTAGTTTAAAAATAAATAAATACCGTCATTCATTCCAACTTTAATTTTGTGTCCGTGTCTTTATTTGGTTTGGAATAAAGGTTTATCCCAGGTGTGTTATTTGGGAAAAACTTCCCTGCTATGCATTTTAGAGAAGTGTGTCCCTCAGACTAAACGCAGTTAAAATCATGCGGGTGAGTGACTTACCAAAGAACCTAGTAGCTGTGGATTCCTGTAAGTTTCAGCCAATGAGTGCAGGAAAGGGTTGGGACTTATACACAGTTATAAGTCAGTGTGCAGAGGTTTCTGCCCTTCCTGCTTCCGGATTCCGCCCGCCCTCCCGACAATTGGTTACATAACTTTGAATGTAGTTGTTGAGAGTGGGAGAACAGTGCTGTCTGTAACTGTGCATATGGTGCTTGGGTGATCTTGTCATAGGTCACTACCCCCCTGCGGTTATGGTGTCATACCATGGTTGGTCCGTTTTGTTAGTAGGACCTTTGGGCCAGTTTTGTATGGTTTATACTGGCGGAGTTTATAGGGGGTGTAGTCTTGCGGTTGGACTTGATCTTAGCACCGGCCAATAGATAAGGTATGATCCTGGGTTGGTGGTATTATGGTCTGACCTTTCCACCGTATTGGTTTTGCGTTCCTGACTGCCCTGCTCTCGTCCGCCTTACAGTCCTATTAGTTTAAAAATAAATAAATACCGTCATTCATTCCAACTTTAATTTTGTGTCCGTGTCTTTATTTGGTTTGGAATAAAGGTTTATCCCAGGTGTGTTATTTGGGAAAAACTTCCCTGCTATGCATTTTAAGAAGCACTAGAAAGTTTTGAAATTAAAATGAATCTACCTGCTGCATTCAAAACACATTGTAGGGGTGAATGTTTGGTTTTTGGGAAGACCAGTAACAAGTGAATTGCAATAGTCAAAGCCAGAGAATACGAAATTTTTCTAAGATTTTCTCCTAGTCTTCTTCTGTTGTACTTAAGAGTGAGGGGCTGATGTGAGCCTGAAGTTTCCATAACATTGGATTACCTGGAAATGCTACAATAAAACTTGCAAAAATATCTAGCAAAATAGTTGTTTATTGCAAATAATATAATAACCTAAAAACATGTTTTACCTTTTTTGACGTCTCCCTATTCTTCCATTGGCAGGACTAAATGGTTGATGTTTTCTGTTTATTATGGGTTTTAATACGTTGTTTAAATTACTGCTGATGCCTGGAGCTACACATAAACCAAGAACACTGTGATAGAGAGGCAATATAAGGCAATATGCTTTCAACCATGCTTTTTCAAGTGGCCAAGGAATAATAATAGCAACCTACTGCTATTTCCATAAAACAAAGTAGAATCTAGGAATTGACTGTGATTGTAGAACTGTTATTTCTAGCACTGCACAAACACTTACAATGATTCATCATTTTCAGGTCTCTGCGGGTTTGAAAAAGTGGAGATGTTGCCCATAGCAACCAATCAGATTCTAGATGTCATTTTGTAAAATGTACTAAATAATTGATAGCTAAAATCTGATTGGTTGCTATAGGCAACATCTCCACTTTTTCAAACCCACAGTTTAGTAAATATACCCCTTGATGTCACCTCACTCTCATGATCAATTTAAGCCATAAAGAAAGCTGAGCAGTGTATTAGGAGACAAACAGATAAAAGTTTTATTTAATAGAAGAGCTGGTTACAAAGTGTTAGGAGGATGGACTTTGATGTAGAGATGTGCGCTGACCCTCGTGCTTTGGTTTTGGATATGGTTTTGGTTCTAAAACGTCTTCGCGTTTTGGTTTTGTTACTCGTTTTGCACAAAAATCCTGATCTTGGTTTTGGATCTGGATTTAACTAAAATTGTGGAAACATAGGTACAATTGTGTTATTTTGAGTTGCTTTTGCTCCTATATTACTTGTAGCATTGACATTATAGTTATTTACAGTCTATTTTTAATGATCTCTTCACAACTGTCAAAATTTTCACCAATTTTGGCCAAAGCCTGTGTAAAAGAAGTTATGATTTTTTAACTAAGCAATATAGCCTGCATAGAAATTGTCACGTTAATGACTTTTGAGGATGTCACTAACTGATATTGGTGCAAATAATCAGGGAGGCGTGGAGTCTAACGCACTCCTGGTATTCACCAAGGACCACCGCAAGAAGTAATGGGCTTGGCTGCATGAGGTGCGCAGGTCGCGCTTCTCCAAGTTAGTTATCAGTGCAGCGGGAGAGAACAGGGATGGTCGTACGGTCCGGGTCAAATGCCAAACGATGGTGCAGTACATAAGGGTAATCCAGAGGGAAGGTCAGGAGCAAGCCGAAGGTCAGAATACAGGTAACAACAGAGCCAAATCCCAGGACAGAGAATAATCAGGAACAAAGCCAATAGTCAAGAACCAAGGTACAAACAACAGGAGGCTGGAGCTGGTGAAACCAATACTGTGACACCAGACATAGGAGGGAGGTGCCTTATATACATTAATGTGGGCCCTGAGGAGGAGTGATGTCTTGGCGGTCAGATAATCCTGACCACCGACTGGCTGGTGAAAGAAGTGTCCCGTTGCCTAGCAACAGGACGTGACCTACTGTGCATGCGCAAGTAGCGTAGCCGGAAGTATGTCCCATTGCTAGGCAATGGGATACGGCTCAGAGAAGGAGACAGGCGTCCATCCCCGGCACAAGAGGACAGTGCGGGGACGGCACCTGACAGAAATGATTTGTGTAGAAACCAATTAACTAGAATAAATAATGTACCGACCTGCATAGCTAAAGGAATTTTAATTAGAATAGCCAGCTTTTTTCAAGGCTGAGAGATTTTACTTCGATACCTAGAAATCAGTCATTTTCAGAAAAAATAAGTAAGATAGAGCAGTTCAGACAGTTTTGAGCTGAAACATTGCAGATGTCTTTGCAAAATTAATTGAAGGTCACGGCTACAAAGTAAAGGAATGTACTAATTATTACACTAATATGTAACCACAGTAGAAACCAAGTTGGTACTGTTATCTGAATAAATAGTAGTGTCGAAGCTTCAATAAAGCAGAACTGATTCTTCAGACAACTGTATGTGCATCTTAACTCACTTCTCTTGCGCTGTGTACTTGTATGCACAACTTGTACCTGAATAAGAAAGGGATTTTACAGGGGGTAAAAGGTCTATTGCCTTTAATATTACTTGGAGGCACTGCTGAGATCTCAAGATCCTTCCAGAAAACTGCAAGGGGTCTGGAGAAACAGAACTAGGAACGGCAAAATCACAGTGAGTAGAAGTTTTATTCTGCCCTAAAAGGTTGTTGCTATTTCTGTGTCTTCTAAGACTCGTCAGTTTGATGTGAAGGCTCAAGGAATACTCACCCTTCTGGTTCTAGTAAAATTCATTGTTTGTATTTGTCATATTTTGTCATATTGTTGATTGTTTAAATGTCTGTTTTTGAAGAAAAATGTACAACAATATTTAAATTAACTACTGAAGGATCTAGAGTCAACAGTATTTGTGCTGGTGGAAATTCGAGGAAACCTTTTACATTTAAAGGGTCAGTCTTTTTGGCTATTGCTTTACAAAATTAACTGATCAAAACTTTGTAGGTAAATTGTAGATCGAGATACCAAGTGAAAATTTAGAAGGTGCAATATTTGTTATTTGGTAAAGGTAAAGTAGAGTGATAAGAGAAAGGTTCAGTGTATATGTGATTAGGGTGTCCTCTTGAATCTTGGGAAGAGCATACTCCTAATGGTATGGGATACTCAGGAATTACCTCTTCGGAGAAGGGACCTCGGAGCTCCATGGATATTTGAGCGGGGCAGTTTAGACCCCAGGGGAACTTTAACTTAATAGGGAGAATTGGGAAAGACACAAGGTAAAGAGTCTTATTAAATTCTCGTCATTACGTCATATTTTAATAGATGGTGAGACAACCCTGAAGGGTATGAGTTAATTATTTTAGAGAGGTAGTTTGGACCCCATGGGGACACTGGTCCCAATAAATTACGAGAATAGGGGAAGACAAGAAATCAGTACATACATGAGAAAGGTCTAGGAAGTCAAATGGAAATGGCTAAATTGTTGGAATATGAGAAAGAATGGGATGAGATGGATGAGACTGATTTGCAGTTTGATGATAACGCACTAAGACAAAGAAACAACAAGACAAATTGGGAATGTCCTATTTGTGGAGTAATCTTAGTACAGAAATTTATATGTGTATTTGTTGTCACTTTAAGCTACTAGAATGGATTGAGCAGAAAGTGGGAGGAAATATTCTTACTGACAGTCTATGATTTTATCATTGTACAAACTTCTGAGGTTAATTTGTTCTTTCTGGTTTTGTGTTGTGACTCTTTCGCCAGACGCAGTGACTGGGTCTTGCTAAGTCAGGGGTGGTTTATTTTGTCTGTGGTGCTGTGATTCAAAGGACCTAAGCAGAAAGTTTAAATATTGTGAGTAACATTATGTTATGTTGTGAAAATTAAAATGAGTTTAAAACAAGCTTTACTAAAGGGTCAGTTTCTAGTCCAATGTATAGGAAGAATAGTTTAATTACTTCCAAGTATCTTAGGCGCTTACATAGGCAAACTCCTAACAAACTAACCTTCCCTGTAACATGTACCTTTCATGTTGAAATTTTACTAAAAAGGAAAAAATGTTTTAAGTAAACAGTTTGATTAATAAAAGTCATATAATCTGTGAGATGTAAGAGAGTGGGCCTGTGGATCTATGTATACAGGAGAAAAATTATACAGTGTGTGTATGTTTCTCTGTTTCTGTCTTAATATGTGTGTGTGAGGATGAGCGAAATAGAGAGAAAATGGAATGTACCCTTCCCTGTTCCTGTGTAAAATCTCAGTGTGTTGAAGAGAAAAATGGGAGGCTATAAGCAGCGGGGGAAGCTGCAAAACATCTCCCTCTATACTGATGTTGTCAAAGAGATCTTGTAGAAAGACTATGTTTAGTTTGTTTGACAATGCATATATAATTGATAAAAAAGTTTTTTGAATATGCTTCAATAATTCAAGAGTAATTAAAATGTCTCCGGAGTAGTAAAACCACATTGAAGCTGAATATAGTGTTAAGATTCCAGCTAGGTCGTTTAGTTATATTATAGGTGTAAAATGTTGCTTCTATGGATGAATGTAATCCTGCTGAAAATAGATTCTGTAAAAAAATGTGAACCCATGTGAGTGAGTTAGTGTAAACGTAGAGTAAGGTGTCTAATGAGGGTATTCTGGTTTGTGAGAGGAGCAGTGTTGCTTTCAAGATAATTGAATGATTGAGAAGTGTGTAGGGCTTGTTTGTGAATAAATTATTTGGAAATAGAAAGTAATATCGAAATCTTTCAAAGGGGCTGTTCTAGGTGATAATGAAATAGAAGGGGCTTCTTCCCCCTCAGCATTCTCAGAAGTCATTGCTCTTTTCCTGAAAGGCTGGGTTCCTTTGAATCTAAATATTACACTTTTGCTGTGTGTAGGTGATTTACTACTTTGTTGGGACAGTGAGTTTGAATGTGTGGAAGACACAATCTTTCTCTCAGATTAAGCAGACTAAAATAAACTTTCTAGGACACTGCATTTCTGAAGGGGAAAAGTATTTTACAACAGACAGGAAAACAGCCATAACTGAAAGTGAATAGCCACAAACCACACATGAACTCTGTTCCTTTTTAGGCCTAATAACCTACTGTTGCGAATGGATACCCAATTGCCCTCTACAGAGGAGCACTATAACACCTGGACTCAGCAAAAAGAGGGACACAATCATGTGTTAGAGCAGTAGCTGCTGCAGCACTGCTCTTAGAAAGAGTTGCAGACATTGTACTAGGGTATTTCTTGGTAATACAAGTTGCACATGCAGTCACTGAAATTCTCAACCAAGTACTAACATGTTACCTGTCTGCTGCCAGGCTAACTAAATATAAGGTAGCCCTGTTTACCCCTTGCAATGTCACAATCAAAAGATGTACTTCTTTGAACCCAGCTATGTTATTACCGCTGAGTTCAAAAGAAGGGAGAACAGTGACAGGGTGGACATAAGATGGGGAGGAAATTGAAATTGAGACAGAAGACACTGAAATAGAAAATAACCTTTAATTTTCTTTTTGTGACAGTCATGATTGTCTCAAGCTAATGAATCAAAAAACAGCAAGCACTCTTCACATACGTGATGTTCCTATACCTGAGACTGACCTGCAGCTCTTTGTGGATGGTTCATGGTGTTACACAGAAGGCACCCCCCACACAGGTTATGCAGTTACCACAGAAAGAGGGGCAGAATTTAGACAAATAGCAGTAGATAATGGCATGGGCTTAATCAAGGGGAGGAACTGTTCTCTGGAAGACAAATGTAGGCAAATTGGCAGATAAGACACAAGATCTTTGGGCATATCTCCCAATAGTCACTGTTTTGGTGGGACTGTCCTGATCAGCAGATCCAGAACGAGGCATGGCCTTACAATAATGTGGATAAGTGATAATAAGTGTGGTTTTGGCAGGACTGGGATGGTAGAGGTGGGCCAGTGGCATGACTCATTTGCGTCCTGATTAGGGGCACAGAAATATTGGGGTATTGAGATGGTGAGGCAAGATGGCAGATGATCTGGTATAGACATCTAGCTGTTGTCTCG
This sequence comes from Mixophyes fleayi, assembly GCF_038048845.1. NCBI lineage: Eukaryota > Metazoa > Chordata > Amphibia > Anura > Limnodynastidae > Mixophyes > Mixophyes fleayi. Next base: position 170,767,385 of record NC_134404.1, on the reverse strand, counting down.
ACTATCCTCTACACATTTTAATTGTTATATTAATCAATAAATATATTATTATTTCTCATGAGTAGTACAGTAGGATGTCAGTATTATATTTACTATTATAGTTAGTAGAATTAATATATGTCCATTCTGAGAAGTGGGCAAATGAGGAGGTTGATTGGGGCGGAAAGTGTGATTGAAAGATGCAAAAGGCTTACCATTGAAATATAGGATTGGTCAGATTTCTGTCACCTCTGAGGTTGAGTAAAAAGCAAATCCTTTCCAGGAAGAAAAAAAAATTCTGGCCTCGGCTATCTATGGTGGGTACCAATAAATGTGCCTTTTCCAGTTCTTGATTCTCATTGAAATAGCTCCTACTGCAAAACTCCAAGATTCTCCCATCTAAATTGAGCTCGCTCATAGTTGTTGCCATCACGGTCTGAAAATCCATGCATTTCCTGTATAAATGGATGCATTTCTGCTAAAATAGGGGAATGATATCACAAAAATACTTTGCAATGCAGACCTACTTTTTTCTGGTTCGTCAATGATTTTTTGTGACTTAATGCACTCAGGGCTGCCATCAGAAATTGTAGGGCCCAGTACAAATGAAACAGACAGACATGGAACAAAGAAAATCATGTCTTCATAGTGGTCCCCATTTAATTTATAACTGGCCTCAGACAGCCTTTGGTTGAACATATTTAAGTGTCATCACAAAGTGTAATTGTGCATTTTAAGTAGAACTGTAGCTACAGTAATGCCGTATTGACATAAAGTGGCAGCAATAAAACAAAGGCATAACTACCATAGAAGCAGAGGTCAGAGCTACTATGGGGCCCCATTTTCCCTGTCAAAACTCTTGTGTATATGTGTTTTTTCTTCTTTTTTTTTTACCCTTGGGTGCTATAAAGGGACCCTTACAAATTTGGCCTTGAGCCCAACAAATAACTACTTACACCCCTAAATAAAGATATAGGTATAGCGGTTTGTAGTCTGAATAAACCTGTTGTTTTCTCTTTAAAATAAATCATTGCATATGTTCATAGTAATGGGGTTTGTATTATTATTTTGACCTTGGTTTATAATTTTAGAACCGACATAGTAAAGTATTTCACCTTTAAAATTTCCACTTGGAATGGAATAAAGTCTTTGTATCTCAATTGCCTGTGCATATTATGTGATAGAAACATGTTTTAGAAAAAAATGTTTTCATAGTGGTCCCCAGGCGATCTATGTGTCTCTGACGGCTGCCTTGAGGAAACAGCACTTTACATGTGTGTCCTATATAAATATTTTGATGGTCCAGCATAATTCAATACTATTTTTGCTGACATAAAGTGACTATGTAATCACTTTTGGTGAGTCTTGTCCATGTCATGACTGGAGTTCACTTGAAGCCTTAAATATTTTGACATTTATAATGTTTTTCTGGAAGAAATGATGAAGACATTGACAGGTAATTGTCACAGACAAAAACTAGCCCAGTTGCAAAAAAAACTATATAATACCCGTGAGATGTTTTTATTGATATTGATGTGTATCTGCAATCTGATTTAGAGAAAATAATAATTTGACCTAACAAAAGAATTTAATTTTCAGATTGTCTTCAAGACTGAATCTGACCTCTGCCACTTCAGTGGTGAAGGAGGATTTTTGAGCAGGTAGGAAGTGCCATATGGCAATAATTGCGATATCATTACCATGCAGGATTTCCATATGCTTTATTTTGAAAAAAAGCAAAACAAAAACCACTTGCCACAATAATAATTAAGCTAGAAAAGTTAAATGTATGTAAATGTAATAGCATATGTTAAATAAAAAAAATAATTATGCATTAATATTGACCTCATTTAAATAAATCAATATTGACCAAATTAATACAATGTAATACCTTGATAAGTAATCAAACCCTACAAAATGAGTACTAATTTCCCCTTACACTAATTCTATTTTTTTTTAAAAAAACTTAATTGGATGTAACAGTTACTCACCCAGTGCTCCACATCACTCTTAGCAGCCAGTAAACTGCAGAAGAACACTGGTATCTCAATTTTACTGCATATCTTTTGTCCGAAAGTCACAGAAACACTAGAGCCAGAGTGCACATTAATGGCACACATCATGTGTTATCTGTTGTTATGTAGTACAATGCAGCAGTCTGACTTCTCCTTCACCGAACACTGCAGCAAGGAAGGGCTGATTGGGTAAGGGACATACCTCCCAACTGTCCATACAGTTAGCATAAAGTGCTAATTGTGCATAACAGTTCCCTAAAATCGGGACTATCAGAATAAGGACACGTGTCAAACTGATTTGCTCTCTCTTACGTCTTCTTGCATCTTTCAGTACCAGTTACTGCTGGTGTCTGCTTGGCATAATCCTGGAATGTTGAGGACCTGTTTGGAAAACATATAAGTGCTATTCCCACCTAGGAAATCCAAGCCATTAGACTCCACAATATGTAAATCACCCATATTAACCCAATTGTACACTTTAATTAGTAAATGAAGAACCCATATTACATTAAAGTCCCCACTTGCTAATACAGGAATATGCCTCCCGTTACATTAATAGACCCCACCAGTAGCCAATTACAGTAATACCCCTCACTACATTACATTAATTACCTCACATATTATGTCAATAAGTGCTACTAGCTCAAACATTACATTACTAGCCACTATATTACATGAATTGACTACCACACAAATACATTATATTAATACTCCTACTACATTAAATAAATAGATATTCACAGTCTGTGGCTCTGAATTGGTGTGAAGTCTATGAACCAACATATAGTGCAGCATAGGGCACGAAGTGAAGAAGAACTTCTCTTGCACTTTTGACCAGTGGATGTGAAACTGAGTAAGATTTCAGGCCTTTATAGACTTCTCTCAATGCCTACTCAGGCTGCAAGAGATCCTGCAGAGAGAGTTTCTTGTTACATCTTGCATGCATCTGATGATCTGTCCAGTATCTCTGCTCTCAGCCCAACACCTACATATAACGTCTTGTGAGATAACCGGACCATCAGGAATGTGCTTATATTTGTTTTGCTCTTATTATATTCATTATGCAATAAATTAGTTCTTTTAGGTGCCAATTTTTAAAAAATGCACACTAATATTATTTAAGAGTTATAAAAGTAATGAAGGAGAGGGGAACAGAGGGAGATACAGTACATGGCAGGTAAAATAAAACCATGAAACTTAGTTACAAACAACGTGCTGTGTTGCAGCACTGTGTTGCAGCTGAACCATCACCTCATACCTATAAACTGTTGAGACAACTCTATTACTATTGTTCCTTGACACACCATTTATCAAAGAGCATAGGAGATTCCTAATAGGTCTGTCAAGCAACCATGCCTGCTTAAATGTCAATGCCCAGAGGCTGATTTTTATCATTTCCTTTACCCAAGACTAGACTTGTCTCAACTTTTCTGGGTTTTTTTTCTTTCAACATAGTGCCTACACTCATGTCAGTTTCATTCTTCAGGCTGTGGGTCCTTGCAGGGTCTACCAGGGGTTTACTTGGGAAAACCGTACCTGACTCCCTAAAAACCACTGGCAGGAGCACACACAAACTCACAGGTAAAGGGAATAAACCGCTTGGCACATTTATTCGGATAAAGGCCCAGTAAAGAGTATTGAGTAGTATATCCATAAGGCATCATTTAAGTGTAGCAAAAGCAAACAGTTGGAATAGCATGCAAGTTGGATAATACAAGGCAATGGCAATACCCAGATGGAATAACAATTGAATACAATTCACAGTAAAATGGCCAATAGAATAGAATAATAATGCAATAACAATACACATACAAAAGCAATAATGCAGTGATAATGTTATGAATGAAAAACAATAATCACAACTCACAATCTGTATCAGGCTAAGACAAGCAATGCAGTTTTTGAGAATGTCCCAGCTATGTTTTTAGAATCTCTAGAAAATGCATAAAACAATAATAATATGGGTGAGTGTCTATATTTGTCTGATGTGAGAAAAGTCATTAAGAATGTAAAGCAAAAAAATGAGTAGCTTTGAATCTTGGCAAAACCATGTTGCAATGCAAGGGGTGCAAATGAGTTTATTATTTTGCACAAAAGGAAAATATTGCCTGTTTTTTTAGTAGGACATAAATACTTGATAGCGTTATTTTTACACTGACATTAAAAGTTGATCTAGAACATGCCCTACTCCTATTATAAATCTGTCATCACATTTTAAATTTACCTGCCCCTCCAATACAACATGGTTTTGCCAAGGCTCAGAGTTACTTGTTTTGTTTTGTTTTACTTTCCTTAATGAATCAGGTCCTATGTATTCTAAGTGTGAGATAACAGGAGATTCAGGATACTATATAAATACACTGTTACTCTACAGATGGACGTAGATGTAATGAAAAGAGTAGTAGTCCTTTAAATGTTGGTTGTGACGAGATAGTAACGTCAGGAATTTGAAAACTTCGGTTTAGTCTGCTGGAATCCTCCCTTTCTTATACAAACTGTGTTCAATAATGTTTGTATTGTAGTGTGTTAACCATGTATGCATGTATTTTATGTTTATGATTCTTAAATGATGCCAGGTGGGTTCATAACTATAATGTTATCCTTACTATTGGTGTCATGTAATGGAGTAATAGCATTGAAATAATGATATTTTGTAAGAAAGAATTTATACACAGAGAATTAGCATTTGTTTATAGGCAGCAGTTCAATTTATTGAACTTTTCATGCAAAAGAAAACTATGCATAAGTGACATATGGAGGTGAGAAACTTAACTTGCTACATGAGTATTTCTGGACATAGTATAACTAGTAAACACAGCATTAAGAGCAGTTGTAGGGACATCCAATTGCAAAAGCATAACAAAATGTTAAAATCTTAGCTATTTATTTCAAGAAATAAATTTAAGAATTGCTGATACATGTTCCCTTGAATAACTGAATAAAAAAAGAATCTTGAAAATAATATTACTATCTGCATACTAACTTTACCTAGGGCATGTAGACTTATACCTGTGACGAAACAAGTGTGATAACCCTGTAACCATTCTGTTTCTCGTTTCTTACATAATGTGGATTATAGCAAATTATTTTTATAGCCCTTGCTTTTGTTCCCCAGCTCACCAGACTACAACTGCATTGTCCAATTACATGTGGCTAAGGGGACCCTGTAGCTCAGTGTAAATATGTATATTGTGTATTGTATAGTGATGACTTGCAGTAAGGTTATTCATTGTCTTTAAAGTGAAGCCAGGGGGGTTATGGGTAGAGATATGGTTGCAAGATGCTGGAGTGGGAGAACTAATTAGTGTCCATTGTTCTCACCAGGCTAGTCCAGACAGGCCATCTAACAGGGGAGGTTCTGTGGAGGGACAGCTCATCTTCACTCCCCTGTCCAACCCCCCGCTATCCCCCCACTATCCCAGCACTGCCCAATGATTAAGAAGAATAGACCCAGGGGTTTGCCCAGGGAGGGGAAAGACTGTGGAAATTAGACCTGAGATATAAGGAGCCACTTCAGGGGGGGGGGGGTGTTCATTCTGGGATTTCATTCATGAATACTGCAAGATCTAGTCTTTGAGTTGTCGTTCTCTACTAGTCTATATATGCAGGTGACTATAACTCCTTAAGCTAGTGGGGTAAGGGATAGATGATGTGGTAAACCTGCCTGGCATCTATTTACTGTGTTTACATAATATTCTAGTGTTGTTTGAATGACAATAAATATACTGTTGTATTTTTATAACTGCATTTGCCTGAGTGATTATACGAATCCTAGAAGGCACTGGGTAGACTTCCCTGGCATAGGAAGGCACCCGTGGGTGGCCAGCCAGCGTAAAGTGGGTAGCATTGGGCCAGATAAGCCAGGTATCTTCACATTTTTGGTGGCAAGCAGTGGGGTCACTCAGTCCCAGGTCCTCTCTGGGTAGAGCTGCAGGGGAACTGTATCGTGATACATTCCAGGGCTCTGCAAAGCAGTTAGCACTAGAAACCAGTTACCACATTATCCTGAACTTACTCCTAAAGGCTTTAAGGTAGAAAGTGTCACGAAAAGTGTTGTGGGCTGTAGGCGAGGGAAGATGCCGTCTAAGTGACGATTTGATAAGGGGAGGCGCACCCCGCCAGAGGAGATCGGAAGATGGAACCGTGTCTTAAAGAGGGAAAATTACAGTGAGGTGATCCCTGGAAGAAAAATGGGTGTGAGCTCTAGGAACAAGAGAGCAGATCACAGCCCAGTGTTGAAAAAGTTCCCAAAGGAAGGGAGGAAGGGAGGAAGCAAGTGCAACCAAGAGAAAGGTGTACTGGGATGAAGGACTGTGGCAGTGTCTGTAGGATGGGGATATGGATGTGTTGCACCACCCCACCACAATGCAGCACATTTTGGATTATTGGGATCAGGAGTGCCCAAAGATTATTATGTGGGAAGGAGCCAGTCTACAGGATAAATTTGAGAACCCGTTGGATGTGTTCATAATGTTGAAAGAGGAAGCAAGTGCCTGTAATTTTCAGGATGAACCAGAATGGGATGAATTTACACATGAAGTTATTTATACTATGCAGAATCTGGCCAAGGGAAAATCCAGTTACAACAATATTCAGCAGTACAAACAAGATGGAAATGGACTGTTACAGCACAGGGACATGCACGGTGGCTCAGTGGTTAGCACTTCTGCGCTGGGGTCATGAGGTCAATTCCCAACCATGGCCTTATCTGTGTGGAGTTTGTATGTTCTCCCTGCGTGGGTTTCCTCCGGGTGCTCCGGTTTCCTCCCACACTCCAAAAACATATGTCATGGTCTCAATCGATAGCAGGTCTTTACAATGTGAATCCTAGGGTCTGCACAGTTTAGCGCTACACCAACAGGGCGCGGAGTCTAACGAGCAGACGGTGTTCACCAGGAACAGCCGCAAGGCAGTATGGTCTTAGCTGCGTCTTGCTCGCAGGTCGCGGCCCCTGCTAGAGTACTGCACGAGGCCCTCTTGGGAAGTTTGGAACCCAGCAGGTAGGATAACAGGTATTAGAATAGAATGTCAGCCTTGCCAACGAGTATAGTAGCAGGTACGTAAGTAGAGTGTCAGCTTAGCAGACTAGTAGAATAGATGGTTGGTACCTGAATGGAGTGTCAGCTTTGCAGACGAGATAGTAGCAGGTACGTGAGTAGAGTGTCAGCTTTGCAGACGAGTAGTACAGATAGTTGGTACCTGAATGGAGTGTCAGCTTTGCAGACAAGATAGTAGCAGGTACGTGAGTAGAGTGTCAGCTTTGCAGACGAGTAGTACAGATAGTTGGTACCTGAATGGAGTGTCAGCTTTGCAGACGAGATAGTAGCAGGTACGTGAGTAGAGTGTCAGCTTTGCAGACGAGTAGTACAGATAGTTGGTACCTGAATGGAGTGTCAGCTTTGCAGACGAGATAGTACAGATAGTTGGTACCTGGATGGTGTGTCAGCTTTGCAGACGAGATAGTAGCAGGTACGTGAGTAGAGTGTCAGCTTTGCAGAGGAGTAGTACAGATAGTTGGTACCTGAATGGAGTGTCAGCTTTGCAGACTAGTAGATTAGAGTAGCCACGTCTAAGGTACCCAAAAGGTTTGGAGTAGGGATGTGCACCGGCCACTTTTGGTGTCTCGTGTTTTGTGTTTTGGATTCGGATTTGCTTGAGGTTTTGGGTTTGGATTTGTTTCGCAAAACACCTGACGAAAGGTTTTGGTTCGGATTTAAGGTTTTGGATTCGGATTTATTTTGAAAAAAACATAAAAAGTGTTAAAATCAAGTTTTTTGGTTTATTTTCACTCCTACGCTATTATTAACCTCAATAACATTCAATAACAATCATTTCCACTAATTCCCAGTCTATTCTGCAGAATCAGTGAACTTTGTAATATTGCAGTACCAATGGACTTATACTGCAGGATTGTTTTTGGATATTTTTTTTTTATTTCTTTTTTTTATAACTTTTTTAAAATTTTTCGTGCTGTGCTGGGCTGGGCTGGGCTGTGTCCTTCTAAGGGCATTGTTATTTCCCCAGCACAGCACAGCACGAGATATAGCAGGACAGAGGACCACCTAACACATCCTCCATCTACCCTGATCAATGCCCGAGTGAGGATGGCGGCGACTAGCGGGGAATTTATAGGATCCGAGTATCGCGAGATCCGACAGCGGGATTATGACTCAGAGCCTCGGTTTCAGTTTTGCAATTGGCGGGAATACCCGGATCTGTCTCGGATCCGGCTCGGATCGGCAACGTTCGGGCGGGCTCGGATTTCAGATATCCGAGCCCGCTCATCTCTAGTTTGGAGGAAGTGCCTTTTATATTTGGCGCCAGGATTGCCTGGCCAATAGGAGGACAGGCATAGATTTTATAAATTGCAATAAGATAAGAATTGGATAAGAATCCAAGATGGCGGCGCCCGGGACGGAGCGGACCTCCGGAGGCAGGTAAGTTTGCCGGGGGTCGGGTGAGCTGCCCGATACCCCGGCTGGTGACAACATACTAGTAGGTTAATTGGCTGCTATCAAAATTTACCCTAGTGTCTCTCTCTCTCTCTCTCTCTCTCTGTCTGTGTGTATATGTTAGGGAATTTAGACTGTAAGCTCCAATGAGGCAGGGACTGATGTGAGTGAGTTCTCTGTACAGCGCTGTGGAAATAGTGGCGCTATATAAATAAATGGTGATGATGATGATGATAGAATCGGTCCCATTAGCAGATTCTACAGATCCACTAGAGACAATGAGTATGGAGGAGCTGATAGCGGAATGCAAGATCCGGGGTGTACCTTACCTGTACTGCACACACAGAGATATCCTCAAAAGTCTGTTAAAAGATCAGGAGAATCCCATCAATGCATTTAGTGTTTATAGGAAATGGATGCTAACTTTAGGTCCCCATATACTTCTCTGGGAACAAATGCAATGTCTGCAACAGAGTTTTGAAGAAGCAGAGGATGAGGTTTGCCGACAAGGACTTACTGACACTGAAATGTGGCTGGATCAGTGTTATCGAGTGAATACTGAAAAATACCAATTGCAATATCTTTTGTCACACTCTAAAAAAATGGCTATTCAGTCTGTTAATCAGGGGGAGGTCCATCCCAGTGGATTATACACAGTTGCCTAAGCTACTATCTTGGGGGAGACTGGAGAAGAACTGATTGGTGAGGATGTTGTACCTCTGACTACTCAGAAAGGATTATGAGAAATCCTTCCATTTGGTGACTTGGATGGAAAAGAGCTACCAAGTAAGTACCATGTAGTAGCATCTTCTGAAAATTTGCCAGTGTTATTGGTACCTGAGACTGTGTCTGAGTTAGAACACAATTACAGAAAAGACCAGTTATCCACCCTTGTTGTGCCTGAAAATGTTTTGTTTAATGAAGTAACGCAGGATACCGCATGTGTGCTCTCCAGTGATGTACAGCTGTACCCAATTGTGGCAGAAGAGAATCATAAACTTGCTCAACATATGATCTCAGCAGAAATCATGATTACAGACTGTATGACAGAATTAATGGGAGAGGATAAAGGAATTGTCATGTCAGAGGCCACTAGCATGGGGCCCTGGGAAAACTACTATTATACCTTTCCCTACGCAGAATTGGCAGATGAGGAGATGTTGACTGAGCGGGTGTCTGAGAGGGCACCAGCACAGCATGATTTACCAGCCCCACAAGCTTTGAAGCGTCGCACTCCAGCTCCAAATCTGGGAATTCAGGACACAATACCAGAGGCCTGCACTGGACCATCCACTCTGTTTTGCTGCCAGGAGGACAAGTTTGTGTCCAATGAGAATTCACACTACCCCGATGCGCCAGAGGCGAGGGAAGTAGTCCAACAGTTGGATGTGGTAGCGAAGAAGAGGAGATGCACACCAACATACATACAGGGGCACCCACAAGTGGTTTGGGAGGGGGGCAGAAGATTCCCCATCAGCAAAGAATTAATGGAGCCCCCACGTTTGCCTGCCACTGGGCAGTTGTCCTTTGAATGTTTGGGGGAGGTGGGATTGGATCTTTGCCAGGAAGAAACGTACAAGGAGCCAGAAAGTTTGCCTGCCACTTGGCAGTTTTCACGCGTATATGTGGGGGAGGGGAGCTTAGTCTTCAGAAACAGAGGACAGGCCAAGGGACTATTTGCAGTTGGGCAATTAAGGGTGGACTACAGCTCTCCTACCATGGATGTGTGCACAGGAGTGGCCCAGTTTTATTGTTGCCTTATCTTATGAAACAGGGCAGCATAAACCCCCACTCCAGCTGGGTGGGATGATATGCCCGCAGCCATGGGACCCTGGTGGAAGATTAAGGAACTGTGTACTGCTGTCTACCTTACCATCAGATCCAGGAGAAACCACAGCAGGCCAGAGACTTTGGACTTGGGGGGAGAAAGGTTTACTTGGGGCATGGGAGCCACTGGGGAACAAGGGCTAAAAAAGTGGGGGAGGTATATGTGATGAAATGAGTGTGATAACCCTGTGACTATTCTGTTTCTCGTTTCTTACATAATGTGAATTATAGCAAGTACTTTTTATAGCCCTTGCTTTTGTTCCCCAGTTCACCAGACTACAACTGCATTGTCCAATTACATGTGGCTAAGGGGACACTGTAGCTCAGTGTAAATATGTATATTGTGTATTGTATATTGATGACTTACAGTAAGGTTATTCATTGTCTTTAAAGTGAAGCCAGGGGGGTTATAGGTAGAGATCTGGTTGCAAGATGCTAGAGTGGGAGAACTAATTAGTGTCCATTGTTCTCACCAGGCTAGTCCAGACAGGCCATCTAACAGGGGAGGTTCTGTGGAGGGACAGCTCATCTTCACTCCCCTGTCCAATCCCCCGCTATCCCCCCGCTATCCCAGCACTGCCCAATGATTAAGAAGAATAGACCCAGTGGTTTGCCCAGGGAGGGGAAAGACTGTGGAAATTAGACCTGAGATATAAGGAGCCACTTCAGGGGGGGGGGGGGGGGGTGGGGTGGGTGTTCATTCTGGGATTTCATGAATACTGCAAGATCTAGTTTTTGAGCTGTCATTCTCTAATACTCTATATATGCAGCTGAGAGAGATCCATGGGTCGTGAAGTCTGGACAGCCAGGTGACTATAACTCCTTAAGCTAGTGGGGTAAGGGATAGATGATGTGGTAAACCTGCCTGGCATTTATTTACTGTGTTTACATAATATTCTAGTGTTGTTTGAATGACAATAAATATACTGTTGTATTTTTATAACTGCATTTGCCTGAGTGATTATACGAATCCTAGAAGGTACTGGGTAGATTTCCCTGGCATAGGAAGGCACCCGTGGGTGGCCAGCCAGCGTGAAGTGGGTAGCATTGGGCCAGATAAACCCGGTATCTTCACAATACCCTTACTCAAAGAACCTAGGATATCTCCAAAGCACCCTGACAGAACCAATATTTATGGCACCGGCTACAGGGGAGCACTCCTTGCCTTCCCACACTCTATCATCGGAGCTTGGCGGCCAAAGACCCGCCTGACCCTCCCCGGGAGGCTGCCCCGACCAGAATCTGTAGTGGGTTGAATCACAGGGTCCTTGGATCCATTTGGGTGAGATGGAGTCCTGTGGCCCTGAACACCTATAGAGAGAAGAGACAGCTTTCCAGGGAGTGCGTAAAGAAGGCTCTTGGTGGCAGAGGTTCGGTGAGTGACACCATGAAAAATAGGGGCCTTTACAAACCTGAGTGAACCCATTTGTCTCTTAAATATGAGTTCTGCTAAAATCTATATACTCCTAGGGGGCCCCATTACACTCGGTATAAAGGCACAAAACATTGAAGCCAAAGTGAGCAGACCCTGAGGATAGCATTTCCCACTCAGATCTTACAGGGACAGAGCACTCTCTTATTGAAACTGAACCAGTGGGGCACAAGAAAGAATTCTTCAAACTATTCGTAGTTCTGTTATCCTAAAACAGATGCATATATATATATATATATATATATATATATATATATATATATATATATATATAATGGGAACAAGTGCTCAAATCCAGAAGTAAAAACACAAACCCTATCACAAGCAGCACATAGAGAGACTCTCTCCCAAGAGCCCAATAGTAATCCTGTATTAAAATCCTGAAGCGCTCAGTAATAGAACATATAACTCCACATATACAAACTGCATATCAATTAACATATGTCAATGAAAACATGCACTGGGTGGACCTTGGTTACACCCATGCACTTGCTAACATGCAGCAAATACCCCTTTGGGGTGATCTAGTACATTGTTTGAATTCAATGTGGAATAAAAGCTGAAAGAAGCATGAACCAGATAATAAATTGTACCGTTATAGACTAAAGTCTAGAAGACAGTGTTGTGCCACACAATAAATCAGTCTTCCAAGTTCCGTGGAGATGTATCATCCGTTTGGGCGAGCTGTGTTCCTGGATAGAAATTCAACCTCCCGGTGGTGAGCGCTGCTGATGGTCTCAGTGTCCAATCCAAGGATCGTGAGTAATGCTGGGTAATGTAGTTCGTATATGGTAATAGATCCTCCAGCGTTGGACACTGTATAATCACAACCACCGACAGTGCCTTTCCAAAGCGTGCACGGCAACCAAGGAAGACCAAAGCAATGGATCAATACAAAAAACTTTATTGTGACATACAAATTACATCAGTACTTACACTGAGGTTTTGGTCACGATGTTCATAGTACTCCTCTACGCGTTTCGTTCCCATAGGGAACTTTATCAAGAGTGAGTAATGCCATAATCAAGGTGCTTTATATATTGATTGTGTCAATTTGGTTGGTTAATTAAAACCAATCCTAAATTGCTATAATTAACTCCTTGGGCTAGATTTACTAAATGGCGGGTTTGAAAAAGTGGAGATGGTGCCTATAGCAACCAATCAGATTCTAGCTGTCATTTTGTAGAATGCATTATATAAATTAAAGCTAGAATCTGATTGGTTACTATAGGCAACATCTCCACTTTTTCAAACCCGCAGTTTAGTAAATATGCCCCCTTGTGTACTCAGTTCTGTGAGCATTCCTATCATCTACTGATACAGCCTTACAACAGTTGTTAAATATCTAAATAAGACAATTCAATAAAATCATCAATGGAATATGAAATAAAAACAATATTTTGCAGTATTAAATAATAACAATATCTCATATAACTGCAGTTATAATAAAATTATGTATATGGAAAACGTATATAATAAAATTATGTATATGGAAACGTATATATATGTAAAAACCCACACACAATATACCAATCGCAAATTTAAATGAGCATGTCAGTTTCTTTAAGCCACATATAGGTGTCAATCCATATTAATTGACCGATACCCAAATATGTATCTTCTAATGTCTTCATAGAAAATGTGTATTCTTTTGATACCTCATTTCAATAGGTTAGATTATAATTGGTATATCTTAATAATATATTAAATAGTAACAACAACCATTATTACAAGGTCATGTTGCTCTGACAAATAACTCTAACATGCTTCAACACAATATGGACAACAGTGAGGATAAGATAAAACTTATATTAAATTCCATCTTAATAAAACCAGATCATCTACTCTTTTTGTCTTAATGAATTAATTTCGAAATCTATGTTCATCCCCCTAGGGGCCAAAGTCCGCAATTTGAACATCCATTTAATTTAATCTTTGTTCAACTTTTTGATATAATCACCCCCCCTCCAATCTGGTCTAATTTGGGTCAGTGCCATAAATTTCAAACCAATGGGGTTACCTCCATGGTGTGCTGCAAAATGCTGGGATACACTATGCAGGAAATGAAATGGATGTTCAAATTGCGGACTTTGGCCCCTAGGGGGATGAACATAGATTTCGAAATTAATTCATTACTGTAAGACAAAAAGAGTAGATGATCTGGTTTTATTAAGATGGAATTTAATATAAGTTTTATCTTATCCTCACTGTTGTCCATATTGTGTTGAAGCATGTTAGAGTAATTTGTCAGAGCAACATGACCTTGTAATAATGGTTATTGTTACTATTTAATATATTATTAAGATATACCAATTATAATCTAACCTATTGAAATGAGGTATCAAAAGAATACACATTTTCTATGAAGACATTAGAAGATACATATTTGGGTATCGGTCAATTAATATGGATTGACACCTATATGTGGCTTAAAGAAACTGACATGCTCATTTAAATTTGTGATTGGTATATTGTGTGTGGGTTTTTACATATATATACATTTCCATATACATAATTTTATTATATACGTTTTCCATATACATAATTTTATTATAACTGCAGTTATATGAGATATTGTTATTATTTAATACTGCAAAATATTGTTTTTATTTCATATTCCATTGATGATTTTATTGAAATTGTCTTATTTAGATATTTGTAATAGAGTGTGTAATACCCTTACAGCGCTACATAAACCACTTCTGCAAATCAGTGAGTTGCAACCTGACACCTAAGTATAAATAACAGATAGAAAAAATGTATAAATCACTTTTTTGCGCTGTAGTTTCCCAAACAAGACAAAATTGAGTAGATATTGAAAAAAACAGTAATGAATATACTTATTGTTGTTGATGTGAAATTCGATTCCCTTCAGATGATCATACACAAGTTTCACGTTGACAATCAGACCATATGAAAAGAAAAAGAATATATTATTATTTTTTATTATTATTAATATTTATTTATAAGGCACCACAAGGCATCCGCAGCGCCGTACAGAGAATATACATATATATATACAATAGTGTAACACTGTAAAATACAATGATGTGTATCTCTGAGTCCAAATGATATATAAAAAATATCCGATCCTATTGTTGCTTTCAATCAATATTTCACCATAGGTAACAAAATTATTATTCCAAGTTGATATATGATGTGGGATATCCCACAATCCAATCTACTTACAATGTAGATTCTTTAAAATTGGCACTTCAGAGTATTAATCTCCGCTCCTCCTTTCTTCTCCAAAGTTTCTCAGTAAATATATGGAAGAAAGAGGTATAGCTTTTAGGTTGTAGTTAAAAACATTTATTTAATAAAAACTAGGGATGAGCGCACTCGGATTTATGAAATCCGAGCCCACCCGAACGTTGCGGATCCGAGTCGGATCCGAGACAGATCCGGGTATTGGCGCCAAATTCAAAAGTGAAACTGAGGCTCTGACTCATAATCCCGTTGTCGGATCTCGCGATACTCGGATCCTATAAATTCCCCGCTAGTCGCCGCCATCTTCACTCGGGCATTGATCAGGGTAGAGGGAGGGTGTGTTAGGTGGTCCTCTGTGCTGTTTAGTTCTGTGCTGTTTAGTTCTGTGCTGTTTAGTTCTGTGCTGTTTAGTTCTGTGCTGTTTAGTTCTGTGCTGTGCTGTGCTGTGCTGTGCTGTGCTGTGTTCTGCAGTATCAGTCCAGTGGTGCTGTGTGCTGTGCTCTGTCCTTCTGAGGTCAGTGGTGCTGCTGGGTCCTGTGCTGTGTCCTGTTCAGTCCAGTGGTGCTGTGTCCTGTGCTCTGTGCTTCTAAGGGCATAGTTATTTCCCCAATATTCCCCTGTGTTTAAAAAAATAATAAAAAGTTTTTTTAAAAAATACCAAAAACTACTTTAATTTTTTTTAATTACCACAAAATTTGCACAACCAATCCTGCAGTATAAGCCCATTGGTACTGCAATATTACCAAGTTCACACATTCAGCAGTAAAAGTCCAGTGGTACTGCAATATTACAAAGTTTACACATTCTGCAGTATCAGTCCAGTGGTGCTGTGTCCTGTGCTCTGTCCTGCTGAGTTCCGTAGTGCTGCTGGGTCCTGTGCCGTGTCCTGTTCAGTCCAGTGGTGCTGTGTCCTGTGCTCTGTGCTTCTAAGGGCATAGTTATTTCCCCATTATTCCCAAGTTTTTAAAAAATAAAAAAAAAGTAAAAAAAAAAAAAAAATTAAAAAAAAAAAAAAAATATATAATAATTATAACCAAATTTGCAAAACCAATCCAGCAGTATAAGTCCATTGGTACTGCAATATTACCAAGTTCACACATTCTGCAGTATCAGTCCAGTGGTGCTGTGTCCTGTGCTCTGTCCTGCTGAGTTCCGTAGTGCTGCTGGGTCCTGTGCCGTGTCCTGTTCAGTCCAGTGGTGCTGTGTCCTGTGCTCTGTGCTTCTAAGGGCATAGTTATTTCCCCACTATTCCCAAGTTTTTTAAAAATAAAAAAAAAGTAAAAAAAAATAAAAAATTAAAAAAAAAAAAATATATAATAATTATAACCAAATTTGCAAAACCAATCCAGCAGTATAAGTCCATTGGTACTGCAATATTACCAAGTTCACACATTCTGCAGTATCTTGTGCTACATATAATGGAGACCAAAAATTTGGAGGATAAAGTAGGGAAAGATCAAGACCCACTTCCTCCTAATGCTGAAGCTGCTGCCACTAGTCATGACATAGACGATAAAATGCCATCAACGTCGTCTTCCAAGCCCGATGCCCAATCTCGTAGTACCGGGCATGTAAAATCCAAAAAGCCCAAGTTAAGAAAAAGTAGCAAAAAGAGAAACTTTAAATCATCTGAGGAGAAACGTTAAGTTGCCAATATGCCATTTACGACACGGAGTGGCAAGGAACGGCTTAGGCCCTGGCCCGTGTTCATGACTAGTGGTTCAGCTTCACCCACGGATCTTAGCCCTCCTCCTCCTCCCCCCCCCTACAAAAAATTGAAGAGAGTTATGCTGTCAGCAACAAAACAGCAAACAACTCTGCCTTCTAAAGAGAAATTATCACAAATCCCCAAGGCGAGTCCAAGGGTGTTGGTGGTTGTCAAGCCTGACCTTCCCATCACTGTACGGGAAGAGGTGGCTCGGGAGGAGGCTATTGATGATGTAGCTGGCGCTGTGGAGGAACTTGATGATGAGGATGGTGATGTGGTTATTGTAAATGAGGCACCAGGGGGGGAAACAGCTGATGTCCATGGGATGAAAAAGCCCATCGTCATGCCTGGTCAGAAGACCAAAAAATGCACCTCTTCGGTCTGGAGTTATTTTTATCCAAATCCAGACAACCAATGTATGGCCATATGTAGCTTATGTAAAGCTCAAATAAGCAGGGGTAAGGATCTTGCCCACCTAGGAACATCCTCCCTTATACGTCACCTGAATAACCTTCATAGTTCAGTGGTTAGTTCAGGAACTGGGGCTAGGACCCTCATCGGTACAGGGACACCTAAATCCCGTGGTCCAGTTGGATACACACCAGCAACACCCTCCTCGTCAACTTCCTCCACAATCTCCATCAGATTCAGTCCTGCAGCCCAAGTCAGCAGCCAGACTGAGTCCTCCTCAATACGGGATTCATCCGAGGAATCCTGCAGCGGTACGCCTACTACTGCCACTGCTGCTGTTGCTGCTGTTAGTCGGTCATCTTCCCAGAGGGGAAGTCGTAAGACCGCTAAGTCTTTCACAAAACAATTGACCGTCCAACAGTCGTTTGCCATGACCACAAAATACGATAGTAGTCACCCTATTGCAAAGCGTATAACTGCGGCTGTAACTGCAATGTTGGTGTTAGACGTGCGCCCTGTGTCCGCCATCAGTGGAGTGGGATTTAGAGGGTTGATGGAGGTATTGTGTCCCCGGTACCAAATCCCCTCGAGATTCCACTTCACTAGGCAGGCGATACCAAAAATGTACAGAGAAGTACGATCAAGTGTCCTCAGTGCTCTTAAAAATGCGGTTGTACCCACTGTCCACTTAACCACGGACATGTGGACAAGTGGTTCTGGGCAAACGAAGGACTATATGACTGTGACAGCCCACTGGGTAGATGCATCCCCTTCCGCAGCAACAGCAACAGCTGCATCAGTAGCAGCATCTACAAAATGGCTGCTCATGCAAAGGCAGGCAACATTGTGCATTACAGGCTTTAATAAGAGGCACAACGCTGACAACATATTAGAGAAAATGAGGGAAATTATCTCCCAGTGGCTTACCCCACTTAGACTCTCATGGGGATTTGTGGTGTCAGACAATGCCAGTAACATTGTGCGGGCATTAAATATGGGCAATTTCCAGCACGTCCCATGTTTTGCCCACACCATTAATTTGGTGGTGCAGCATTACCTCAAGAGTGACAGGGGTGTGCAGGAGATGCTTGCGGTGGCGCGCAAAATTGCTGGACACTTTCGGCATTCAGCCAGTGCCTACCGCAGACTAGAGGCACATCAAAAAAGCATGAACCTGCCCTGCCATCACCTCAAACAAGAGGTTGTGACGCGCTGGAACTCCACCCTCTATATGCTGCAGAGGATGGAGGAGCAGCAAAAGGCCATTCAGGCCTACACAGCCACCTACGACATAGGCAAAGGAGTGGGGATGCGCCTCAGTCAAGCGCAGTGGAGACTGATTTCCGTGTTGTGCAAGGTTCTGCAGCCATTTGAACTTGCCACACGAGAAGTCAGTTCCGACACTGCCAGCTTGAGTCAGGTCATTCCCCTGATCAGGCTGTTGCAGAAGCAGCTGGAGAAAGTGAGGGAGGAGCTGGTAAGCCATTGCGATTACACCAAGCATGTAGCTCTTGTGGATGTAGCCCTTCGTACGCTTTGCCAGGATCCGAGGGTGGTCACTCTTTTAAAGTCAGAGGAATACATTCTGGCCACCGTGCTCGATCCTCGGTTTAAAGCGTATGTTGTGTCTCTGTTTCCGGCGGACACAAGTCTACAGCGGTGCAAAGACCTGCTGGTCAGGAGATTGTCCTCTGAAGAGGACTGTGACATGCCAACAGCTCCACCCTCATTTTCTTCCACATCTATGGCTGCGAGGAAAAAGCTCAGTTTTCCCAAAAGAGGCACTGGCGGGGATGCTGATAACATCTGGTCCGGACTGAAGGACCTGCCAACCATTGCAGACATGTCTACTCTCGCTGCATTGGATGCTGTCACAATAGAAAAAATTGTGGATGATTACTTTGCTGACACCATCCAAGTAGACATGTCAGACAGTCCATATTGTTACTGGCAGGAAAAAAAGGCAGTTTGGAAGCCCCTGTACAAACTGGCTCTATTTTACCTGAGTTGTCCCCCCTCCAGTGTGTACTCGGAAAGAGTTTTTAGTGCAGCGGGGAACCTGGTCAGTGAGCGGCGAAGGAGGTTGCTTCCTCACAACGTTGAAAAAATGATGTTTATAAAAATGAATAATCAATTCCTCAATGAAGTACAGCACTGCCCTCCAGATACTACAGAGGGACCTGTGGTTGTGGAGTCCAGCGGGGACGAATTGATAATGTGTGATGAGGAGGAAGTACACACTGTAGGGGGAGAGGAATCAGAGGTTGAGGATGAGGACGACATCTTGCCTCAGTAGAGCCTGTTTAGTCTGTACAGGGAGAGATGAATAGCTTTTTTGGTGTGGGGGCCCAAACAAACCAATCATTTCAGCCAAAGTTGTTTGGTAGGCCCTGTCGCTGAAATGATTGGTTTGTTAAAGTGTGCATGTCCTATTTAAACAACATAAGGGTGGGTGTGAGGGCCCAAGGACAATTCCATCTTGGACCTTTTTTTTTTGCATTATATGACCAATCAACAGTCGTTTGCCATGTTCAAAAAGTAAAACCAAATTTAAAAAAATACAAGAAATTAAACCAAAAGTAAAATGCCGTGTCATAATTTAAAACAAGAGGTATTGACGTGCTCTAAAACTACTGTATTGTTGTTTATATTTTATAAACACTACACTTGACAGCTTGAGTCTTTCAATAAAAAAGTAACTGTCCATTGCACGAATATTTGCAACAGGGACAATTTTAGGGTTAAGAAAGTCAACTAATAACACTTCGACGCTGTCTGTCTTTATAAACACTACACTTGGAAGTTGGAGGAGGTATTGTGGCCCCGGCACCAAATTTACTACCGGGGCCACTCCACTGTGCAGTCCATATTTAGGTGTATCAGATATTAAACAACGGTGACAGTTGATGCCCAATTTTTTAATTATATTGTGGCCTCGGTACCAAATTGTGTACCGGGGCCACCACACTACGCAGTCCAGATACTTGTTTGGTGGAATTCAGACCAGTTGAGGGTTTTATTATTATTATATTGTGTGGACCACTCTATCTATACCACACTACAACTCTATACCACTCTATTTCATACTTTAATTCTATTTCATACTTTAATTCTATTTCATACTTTAATTCTATTTTATACTTTAATTCTATTTCATACTTTAATTCTATTACTAATTACCATAAAGAGGAACAAAATAAACCAATTTTACCAAAAGTATAATATGACTTAGACTTACAAACACTACACTTGAAAGATCGTGCCTTTAAATGAAAAAGTCAGTCTTCATTGCACGACTATGTGCAACAGGGACAGTTTTTTGGGTTTACAAAGTCAAACAATAACACTTTGACCCTGTCTGTCTGGGATCTCAATGACGAATTGTCTGTACCATGTTTGGAGGAGGTATTGTGGCCCCGGTATCAAATTGGGTACCGGGGCCACCCCACTATGCAGTCCAGATACTTGTTTGGTGGAATTCTGACACGTGGAGGGTTTTATTATTATTATATTGTGTGGACCACTCTATCTATACCACACTACAACTCTATATACCACTCTATTTCATACTTTAATTCTATTTCATACTTTAATTCTATTTAATACTTTAATTCTATTTCATACTTTAATTCTATTTCATACTTTAATTCTATTACTAATTACCATAAAGAGGAACAAAATAAACCAATTTTACCAAAAGTATAATATGACTTAGACTTACAAACACTACACTTGAAAGATCGTGCCTTTAAATGAAAAAGTCAGTCTTCATTGCACGACTATGTGCAACAGGGACAGTTTTTTGGGTTTACAAAGTCAAACAATAACACTTTGACCCTGTCTGTCTGGGATCTCAATGACGAATTGTCTGTACCATGTTTGGAGGAGGTATTGTGGCCCCGGTATCAAATTGGGTACCGGGGCCACCCCACTACGCAGTCAAGATAGATAGATGCGGATTATAGATAAAGTACATTCAGTGGTGTGGGGCAAATTGAAAAATATTCAAAATGCACTGACATTATCAAAAACAAGAGGTTGTCACACGCTAAAACTCCAACATGTATATGATGGAGAGGATGGAGGAGCAGCCGTATGTGTAGTGTAATGCAGATCTGTTGAAGGTTTTTTATATATTTTATTGTGGTGCCCAGTGCCCACTCCTCTACGCAGTCCAGGTACATTTATTGGTGCGAATCATAAAAGTTCAGGGTTTTTAATATATTGTGGTGACCCACTCCTCTACGCAGTCCAGGTACAATTATTGGTGCGAATCATAAAAGTTCAGGGTTTTTAATATATTGTGGTGACCCACTCCTCTACGCAGTCCAGGTACATTTATTGGTGCGATTCATAAAAGTTCAGGGTTTTTAAGATATTGTGGTGACCCACTCCTCTACGCAGTCCAGGTACAATTATTGGTGCGAATCATAAAAGTTCAGGGTTTTTAATATATTGTGGTGACCCACTCCTCTACGCAGTCCAGGTACATTTATTGGTGCGATTCATAAAAGTTCGGGGTTTTTAAGATATTGTGGTGACCCACTCCTCTACGCAGTCCAGGTACATTTATTGGTGCGAATCATAAAAGTTCAGGGTTTTTAATATATATTGTGGTGACCCACTCCTCTACGCAGTCCAGGTACATTTATTGGTGCGAATCATAAAAGTTCAGGGTTTTTAATATATATTGTGGTGACCCACTCCTCTACGCAGTCCAGAAAGATACCTTGTTGCAACGTTTTGGACTAATAACTATATTGTGAGGTGTTCAGAATACACTGTAAATTAGTGGAAATGCTTGTTATTGAATGTTATTGAGGTTAATAATAGCCTAGGAGTGAAAATAAGCCCAAAAACTTGATTTTTAAACTTTTTATGTTTTTTTCAAAAAAAATCCGAATCCAAAACCTTAAATCCGAACCGAGACCTTTCGTCAAGTGTTTTGCGAGACAAATCCGAACCTCAAAAATAACGAAAATCCGGATCCAAAACACAAAACACGAGACCTCAAAAGTCGCCGGTGCACATCCCTAATAAAAACATACATGTTCATACCGCGGAGTAATGAGTGGTCAGCATTTCACATGTAAGCCATCCCAGCGGGTAGATCGTGTGCACAGATAATTATCCACAGGTGAACAGTAACGTCCCAATAGCTGCACAGTTCTAAATGAGCAAGTCTACATGCTGAACAGTCACTGGAATCCCCGTCTGAGCGAGTCCCGTCTTAGCCGGCATACACGGAAGGAACACAGCAGCAATCACCAACTAGTTTCGATCCTAATCACTGGATCCAGTTTGTTAAAGACCAAAACTTTCATTAAACCAGTAGATGTGAACGGATACATCCTGGCCACAAGTCACCATCACTATAATTGGTTAATCAATATTCCACATGGTCAGTTCCGTAGAATCCATAGGAACTGTACGGATCTTGATGTATATAAAGAACAGAGTACACAGTTGCGAGATAAATTTCTCGAGAAAAAATATGACCCTGACCTAGTAACAAGAGCTTATGAGTCTAATAGGGATATAGATCGCTCCACTCTGCTCAAATATAAGTCAAAACCAGCCAAGAATCAGGTAGTATCACAATTTCAAGCACCTGTGTTTATAACCCAATATTCAAGATCGGCTTCACAATTGAGGAAAATTCTCAACAGACACTGGCATGTGTTGTTGAAGGATGAACAACTGTATACCATCTTACCTCCCAAACTGAAATTGGTGTTCCGTAGAGCACCCAGTGTGGCCCTGACAATTACACACAGTTATATACCTGGAGAATTAGAATCAAAGAATTGGCTTAGAGACATCTTCCAGAAAGGGGGTTTCTATTACTGTGGCATGTGTACTAACTGCAAATGTTTGAGTCTGCGATCTAATAAACCTGTTAGTGCCTTTCAGTCTAACCAGACGTTGGAACAATTTAAAGTGAAACAACATCTTACATGTAGCAGTAAAAATGTAGTATATCTATTGGAATGTCCATGCAATACCCAATATGTGGGCCGAACCACACGGAAATTAAAAATTCGCATTAGCGAACATATTCGGAATATTAAGAAATTGAATATGCTGCATAGTGTATCCCAGCATTTTGCAGCACACCATGGAAGTAACCCCATTGGTTTGAAATTTATGGCACTGACCCAAATTAGACCAGATTGGAGGGGGGGTGATTATATCAAAAAGTTGAACAAAGAGAAAATGAAATGGATGTTCAAATTGCGGACTTTGGCCCCTAGGGGGATGAACATAGATTTCGAAATTAATTCATTAAGACAAAAAGAGTAGATGATCTGGTTTTATTAAGATGGAATTTAATATAAGTTTTATCTTATCCTCACTGTTGTCCATATTGTGTTGAAGCATGTTAGAGTAATTTGTCAGAGCAACGTGACCTTGTAATAATGGTTGTTGTTACTATTTAATATATTGTTAAGATATACCAATTATAATCTAACCTATTGAAATGAGGTATCAAAAGAATACACATTTTCTATGAAGACATTAGAAGATACATATTTGGGTATCGGTCAATTAATATGGATTGACACCAAAACCTCAGTGTAAGTACTGATGTAATTTGTATGTCACAATAAAGTTTTTTGTATTGATCCATTGCTTTGGTCTTCCTTGGTTGCCGTGCACGCTTTGGAAAGGCACTGTCGGTGGTTGTGATTATACAGTGTCCAACGCTGGAGGATCTATTACCATATACGAACTACATTACCCAGCATTACTCACGATCCTTGGATTGGACACTGAGACCATCAGCAGCGCTCACCACCGGGAGGTTGAATTTCTATCCAGGAACACAGCTCGCCCAAATGGATGATACATCTCCACGGAACTTGGAAGACTGATTTATTGTGTGGCACAACACTGTCTTCTAGACTTTAGTCTATAACGGTACAATTTATTATCTGGTTCATGCTTCTTTCAGCTTTTATTCCACATTTAATTCAAACAATGTACTAGATCACCCCAAAGGGGTATTTGCTGCATGTTAGCAAGTGCATGGGTGTAACCAAGGTCCACCCAGTGCACGTTTTCATTGACATATGTTAATTGATATGCAGTTTGTATATGTGGAGTTATATGTTCTATCACTGAGCGCTATAGGATTTTAATACAGTATCCTAAAACAGAGCCTGTCACAGGTATACTGTATAGTACTTAGTTTGGGCAGCTGCAACCAACTATTGTAATTTTTAAATCTCCCCACCAGAGGTCTCCAAGACCCTAATAGCCTGGATTTATTTCTGTCTTTTACATGCTGATACAAACCTCTTTGCAGCATGCATTCTTTCTGTCAGGCACAACCAAGATGATATGTTGTTATATAGTATTTAAGATATCCACCCATGTATTGTTAATCTTCCATTTCTGATGTGCTAAGCAGATACACCCAGTCAAACCTGATCATGCTTTAACACTATCATAAAACTGCTCAACCTTCAGATCATCTGGACCACCAGCATTAAATTGAAAGTATTTCTTTCACAGCGTAAATGTCTCCCAAAAAGCTCAATTCTGTAAACCTCAAGCTGCTGTAGTAGATCCTGGAACCCCAGAAGTATGGAAAGCATAAGGGAATAAGTTGTAAGTAACAAAGTGGACTAACTATCCTTCCCCATAAAGATCACATTCAGAACTTGATGGGTCCATCACCATTAAGACAATGCAGCTAAAGCTTGCTGCACTCAAAATAGCCGACATGTACTCTTCAATAAGAGAGAATGTAATGGGGGTGACAATATTATTTAGCTCAAAATTCTCTTTCAAAAATAAGATTAAATTGGTAGTTTCTTGATAATTACAGGACTATTGGAGGATAAATTATCAGCTATGGTGTCCATTTATGCTCCAAATTCTAGACAGATACCGTTTCTGAAGAAATATTTAATAAAACTAATAAACATAAAAAAGGAGTTTGATAATTCCTCCTCTGTTTACAACTCATGCACTGATCTTACCGTATCAGACAAATGGACTTTATGTGGTCAGATCTTACCCCACTGTTATGGACCAGGAAAATAACTTAAATAAAAATGCCCACAAACCATGGTGACTGACAAACTACCTATTCATCAGGAAGACACTTCCATATTCAAATATTGGTGCTCTTTAAAGGCTGTAGACATTTGGGAAGCTAAACTTGCAGCCCTTGAATCTCAAAATAAATGAAAAGCCAACTGCAAAAACTTCTTATGACTCGTACCCAAAACGCACTAAATAGGCTTCAACAAAACATTTGCATGGCAGGAAATAGAGCAGGCAAAATAATGAATAGGAAGCTAAGAGGACAACAGGCTAAACAATGAATAAAATCTAATTGACCATAAGGGCTCAAAGATCTCTAACCCACAGAATATAGACAACATCTTTGCCAAATACTATGCTGAATATAATTGGAAACATGGTAAGGACACACATGGCAAGGACACCTTCAGCCTCAACACAGTGTCATAAACAAATATTTACTAAATCTGCCTATGCTTGTTTCAGACACTAGACTTGGGGGTAAATTTATCAAGCAGCAGGTTTGAAAAAGTGGAGATGTTGCCTATAGCAACCAATCAGATTCTAGTTATCATTTGTTTAGTACATTCTACAAAATGACAGCTACAATCTGATTGGTTGCTATAGGCAACATCACCACTTTTTTTTTAAACCTTCAGCTTGATAAATTTACCCCTAGGTCTCAATGCTCCATGAACACAATCAGAAATCCAAGCAATTATTAAGCATCCCAAAAAACATGTTACCTGGCCCTGATGGCTATATAAACAACTTCTTTACAACATTTCAAACAAAATAAATTCCTATCCTTGAGCAACTTTATAATGCAGGCACAGAGAGGATACATTTTCCAGAAGAAATACTAGAGTCTCAAATCATAACTATACCGAAGACGGCAAAACACTTTTTGCATTGTAAGAATTACAGACAGATTTGGAATTCAAAACAAAATTTTAAAAGCAATCCTAATTAGACCTGAAGACCAGGAAATCTTCTTTCTATAAACTGAACACTATCTTATGTTCTCCCATTTAACATTGTTAAGGGGAAACTGATATATCCTAGATATTTAACTACACATGTAAATCTACATCTCTTTTCTATTTAGGATTTCAAATCATATCCCAATTAGATGATATACGTAACTTAAACTTTTCACCAATCATACTGCATCTCATAACCCTGTCTAACAGCATTCAAAATGATGTTGCTCCCTAAGATGACACACCTTCCACACAAAACACTTACTTATACAAAAGAAATTCCTAGACAAACTCCACGGGTTGGGTACCAATTATCGGCTGTAATAAATCCGACAGCAGTTTGAGCGATAGGAGAAGCGCGATTTTTAGGTGTCCAACCTGGATGGGAGAACGACTGCTTGAAATGACTGTTACAAACAGTCCGCAGAATGAACATCCCGGCGCCTGCAAATCACAGTTAAAGTGCGACCTAGACATTGTCGCTATTAAGGTGGTCAGTTAAGGAAACGCTGCCTCAACAATGTTTAGTCTACATTGTAGAGGCGGCGCTTCCCACTGCCATGTCGTGATTCAAAGAAGACCATCCGAAGAACAGGTATGAACCACACTACACCCTAAAAACACCAACCTATAGCAGTGTTACAGTAACCCGAGTTACTTAAACAAATTATGATCTTGATACTTTATAAGTAGAGTCTTAGAAGAAATGGGTTAAGTGGTTATAGTCAATACAATTTTCCATTAAGACGCTATATAGATAATTAGCACATACTCCACAAAGTTCCCTGCCGTAGACATGCCGGGGAATGAAATTTTCTGCCGTGGCTGCCATAAATTGTCACCAAAACAACACAAGGGAGCTACACAGTACTACTAATGGCATATTACATATTGTTATTTTATTAACTCATGATTAAGACCTAAAACCGACATATGTAAATACTTTTTGCTGGTTAAAAAAAAATAATTCAAATGTCATATTACTTCATTAATGTTAGGAGCATACTGCTCATCTACAAGGCTCACTTCTATTAATATTTCTGGACAACTATCAATACATTCTCCTTTAAATGTTTAGAAGTTGAGGAAAACAGATTAACCAAGTTAAAATCATACATAATAAACTTCACATTCAAAATGTATCACATATATTCAGAAATTGGCATGTGGCATATAAAAAATATATATGCTGTATATACCGTAAATTGCTTCTATTTCCACAACAGTTACACCTAAAATCCACCAGAGGTCCTCCAAGAAAACAACATAAAATATCAGTAACAAGTAGAAATATTATTCTTGGCATAAACTATATTTCCAAAGGTTCGATTTGGACAGTTCAGGGTGATTTGCTATATTTGGCAACTACAATAATCAATCAGTAAATTACAAACTAATTTTAGTGAGGTGGATAAACCATATCATACAGAATGGTGTTGTAGTTGTTATGTTTTTGTTATTCAGTAATTCTGTAATTCAGTAAACATTTCTCAGGATCTGCCTCCGGCTGTATTGCAGCATCGCCCATAGGGATGCTGGAATATCTTTGGACTTTGTCATTATTTTGCACCAGCTCAGCAGTACATGCTGCTATAGTCATTTTCCCTTCGCCAGCAGGAGTTCACCTGCTTCCTGGTTAATTGCTGCACCTGTGTCTTTGCTATTTATGACAACTTCCCACGGACCTTGCTGGTCATTGTTGTTATTGTTCTTATTCCCTTGGACTTCCTGCAAGCTGCTAGCTGTTATCCCTGATCCTGGCTATTCATTTCACTCAGCTAGTTCACCTGTACTAAGGGCGCATTAACCCAAGGTCTAACTGGGCTACAGTCCAGGGGCCTCGAGCATCCGTGGGGCCCTTAAAACTACTATTTTTTTCAAAAAAATTCTGCACAGCTGTAGCGAGCCGCCAGCCGCGCTACAGCCTGTGTCGTGGCCGGCAACTCCCAGTCC
Source organism: Mixophyes fleayi (assembly GCF_038048845.1). Lineage (NCBI taxonomy): Eukaryota > Metazoa > Chordata > Amphibia > Anura > Limnodynastidae > Mixophyes > Mixophyes fleayi. Next base: position 170,739,381 of record NC_134404.1, on the reverse strand, counting down.
CACTGAATGAATGTGATGTCACAGGACTCACGTCAAATGGCAGGCTGCAGGCCCAGTAGTCCGTCCGCGGCGCTCATTATTCTCCTTACTGAGGAGATCTCGCGAGAGTGAGACAGCCACGGAAGGAGAGTACAGCAACACGGTGTGAGTGACTGAATGAAGAGCACCAGTTGAAGACGGAGGTAAACACTCGGGGCAGGGAGGGGGGGGTCACAGTAGCACTGTTGGGGGAGATCATGACAGGGGTGGGAGAGCATTGCAGCAGGGTGATGTCTGGCACTGTTGGGGGAGATCATGGCTGAAGAGGGAGGGGTGGGAGAGCATTGCAGCAGGGTGATGTCTGGCACTGTTGGGGGAGATCATGGCTGGAGAGGGAGGGGTGGGAGAGCATTGCAGCAGGGTGTTGGCTGGCACTGTTGGGGGAGATCATGGCTGGAGAGGGAGGAGTGGGAGAGCATTGCAACAGGGTGATGTCTGGCACTGTTGGGGGGAGATCATGGCTGGAGAGGGAGGGGTGGGAGAGCATTGCAGCAGGGTGATGTCTGGCACTGTTGGGGGAGATCATGGCTGGAGAGGGAGGGGTGGGAGAGCATTGCAGCAGGGTGTTGGCTGGCACTGTTGGGGGAGATCATGGCTGGAGAGGGAGGAGTGGGAGAGCATTGCAACAGGGTGATGTCTGGCACTGTTGGGGGGAGATCATGGCTGGAGAGGGAGGGGTGGGAGAGCATTGCAGCAGGGTGATGTCTGGCACTGTTGGGGGAGATCATGGCTGGAGAGGGAGGAGTGGGAGAGCATTACAGCAGGGTGATGTCTGGCACTGTTGGGGGAGATCATGGCTGGAGAGGGAGGGGTGGGAGAGCATTGCAGCAGGGTGATGTCTGGCACTGTTGGGGGAGATCATGGCTGGAGAGGGAGGAGTGGGAGAGCATTGCAGCAGGGTGATGTCTGGCACTGTTGGGGGAGATCATGGCTGAAGAGGGAGGGGTGGGAGAGCATTGCAGCAGGGTGATGTCTGGCACTGTTGGGGGAGATCATGGCTGAAGAGGGAGGGGTGGGAGAGCATTGCAGCAGGGTGATGGCTGACACTGTTGGGAGAGATACTGATTTGGTATATTAAAAGGAACACAGCTCAAACTACTTATGCCCTATCCGATATTACTGGGGAGACCCCAATAATATTGGATTAGGCATAAGTCGCTTGACAAATGGGGGCCACACAGTACCTCTAGCCCAGCGGCCTACAGTGTCTTAATCCGGCCCTGCCTGTACCCGCTGTTGTATTTTCTGCTACTTATCTGCCTGCTACTTTTCAGCTTTGCCTGGTCTGTACCTTTCCTGCATTATTTTGAATTATGTTTGTTCAATTAAACTGTTATGTTTTTAATCATACTCCGTGCTCCATAGCTGTCATCACTAATTCCAGCTATTAGCACGGAAATGTGACATCTATGGCCGTACACCTTTATCATATATTGATTGGGAGCCATCATGTAATTCTATGAATTACTTTGGGTTACCCTGTAGCTGCATGCTATGTGTAGTGCCAAAGTGGGGTAAGTAGACAGTCTGCCTTAGATAATGTGATAACATCTGGCATATCAATTCCTGTCAATAGAATTGTTACATTTTTCTCTTTTCTTTTGCTAAAGGTTGTAGCCTAAATTGTCCAAATTGCAGATGGGGTATAAATTGCCCACAGATGGCAAAAGATTAGGTTTGTGCAGGACCATTTGTTATATATACTCCCTGAACTGGGAGCATGCATAGTCATTGAAAGCACCCTATTGCAATAGCATTGTGTGTATTGCCAAAATACAACTAATGGCAAACACATTTTATATCTCTTCACAGAAATAAATATTTGAAACTATATTAAATGTGCATTTGAGGGCATAAATTAAATACTGAGTAGACATTTCTCTATAGTTTATATAGGGGTTGCAATCAATTTTTTTTAAATACATATAAGAGAACAGAGAGACTTGCTTTAGAAGATATTTGATTTACAGGTGTCTGTAAATGAAAAATATCGTTCCATAATTTGGACATAATTTATATAAACTGGAGGCAGCTATTTCTGGGTCAAATTTATATACATGAGAAGGCAGCCTATCCATTCTTTATGAACTAATGCCTATCCAACATTTGTTACCAAAAGAAATTGGTATTACTATTGATATGGTCAAATCTTTGGCGCATATACTCTTCCTTTGATAAATTTGATATCCTTCCACTGGATTTCTGACTTTGAAACTAGTACAATACAGTATAGTGAATATATACTGACCACGATTGATGGGTGATAATCAAACACGTCTTGTCAGTGAGTTATGGCATCCATTCTCAATAGAGGCTTACGGATGGATGCCTGCTGTGCCACAGAATTCATCCTGCTTTTGAGAAACCAGAAAATCCCCACTGGTGGGTGAGTCCGGTGGCAGTCATTATTCCAACCTGTAAATGTCGGCAAGTAACCTGCAGTCTATAGACAGGCGGACAATGTCGTCAGTGTGTTTGGCGACATTGACAATGTTGGTAGTCACAATTCCGACATTAAAAGACCAATGCCTCCAGGTCCAGCAGCTATAACCTCTAACATGAGGATATTACTGCTCTATTGGGTGGAAGGGGGATTATCAATCTTGCATTCCAAATGATATCCTATAGATTAAAAATGTCAGATCGAGACTGTAGCTTAAGGTGAAATATTGTGAGCTTGGTAGAATTGCTTGAGAAAGTAGTGGGATCCAAGCAAGGGGAAAGTGGATGACTATTTGACAGAGAAGTGTTCTCAGCTCAGTTCATTGTGTAAAGAGCACAAAAAGAGGAGAATTCAAGTAGTCGCAAAGTGTCTCCTGAGCTGCAAGAAAACATTAGCTGAGAATTCTACCATAATTGCCAACAATGTGCGCAGCATGATATCTGCACGTCACATCGCCAGCAAATAAGTTCCCCCACTGAATTCCAACATATCTCCTCTGAGCAAAATTGTATTGCTAAGTTCCTTCATTAGAAAGATAAAAACTATCACACATCTCACCGGTTTAGTTCCATTATGGGCCTTGTATATATGGGTTTCCCATGGTTACTCCTATCTGTTGTACAGCCTAGTATTCCTCTATCCTCGGACGCCATCTTGCTAAACATTCTGCACATGTGCAACCCCGGGAACCTTTTAAAACTTCTGCTCCACGGTGATAGGAGAATCACAAGCCAGTTCCCTTTATAAGGTTCCTCCTCCTTTCTATGGGTGTCAGTTCATCAGGTCTCCTACCTGGTAGGAAGCATCACCTCTGACACCCGTCTGTGCTCATACTTACCTTTGTTCCTGTCTTCGCGAGTTAGGCTGTTCATTCATCAGCTGCAGCATTGGTCCTGTTCCAGAGTTATAACACCTGTGTGGATCTTAGTGCCTTTGCTCTCCGCAGTTCATCGCTTCACAGCATTACCTGGTCATCTTATTCCACAGTCAAGACCGTGGCTTCACTGCAGAGTATCGCTCATCATCGGTCCTGTTTAGAGTTATAACACTTGTTGGATCTCAGTGCTTTTGCTCTCCGCAGTTCACCGCTTCACAGCATTACCTGTTCAGCTAACTTCACAGTCAAGACTTGTGGTTTCACTGCTCATCAGTCCTGTTCCAGAGTTATAACACCTGAGTGGATCTTGCTCTGAACCATTCATCGCTTCAAAGCATTACCTGTTCAGCTTATTCCACAGTCAAGACCTGTGACCTCAATGCAGGGTATCACTCATCTTCGGTCCTGTTCCAGAGTTATATCACCTGTGTGGATCTCAGTACTTGTGCTCACTGCAGCGCATTGCTTCTCAGCTATATCTGTTCAGCTTATTCCGCTGTTTAGACTTGTGATTGTACTTCCAGCTCAGCCTATTCTATTATCGTGATTTGTGGTATTAAAGTAATTATATAGTTTTCAAATAAGCATTGCATAGGCGATTGTGTTGTGTTTCCAACGCACAAAGTGATTTATTTTAGCAGATGTAAATAGTTAACAATTCAATACATTATTATATTAAGATACAGTACAGTACAGTCAATACCAAAAGATACATACATACTGCTGCGCTAAGCTGCGCTAAGCTGCGCTAACCACGGGCACCAGTGGACAGTAATTCACCCTTGAATACTGTGATCAGAGTAGACTGAGACTGGTGGGGATGCAGCTATGCTTATATATACAGTCAGTGTTACAGAGTGAACAATAGAGATGATGTGGCTTGCTTCTATAGGTCCAGACATCAGATGGGTCCAGGGTAAACAGGTCATAGGCTGGTTCAATCTAAGGAATCCAAAGGTGGGGGTCATCTCTCCAGGGGATGAGCTCTGTTCTTCCCGCCTGACTCTCCAGTTACAATTAGTCTATTAGCATTTTATGGTCAGTATCATATTAAAGGTTTATTCCCTAACATCAATAACTAGAGTATGCAATGTGCGATCTCTTCGCCGAATGCACCGGACAGCTGCTGGTGAAAAGGGGTTTAATATGATACTAGACAGGACACCTTTCTTATAACCTGAACCTTAAATAACACTGAAGTGTACCTATAATCATATTATATAAACTAATAATAAACTATAATACTATCTGCTCATAAATGACTGTGTAACGGAACCAATATGAATATGAATTACATAAATAACTAAATGTTGTAATGCGAGTGTGTACGTGCGTATTTTACCGTGCGATCGCAATATGCCACGTGTAGCGTGGCATACTGAGTGCAATCGTCCAATAAAACAATATCAACCAATATACTTTAGTTGATCCAATTATACGACTTCGACAGTTCCACCCTTTGATAGTATAATAAACTATCACCTTAAAGATGTTATATGCAGGATCTCAGTACCACGTTTTATTGCTACGTAATGCAAGTCCCCCTTGGTGTATGAAAACAAGTTATCATAAGAGAGAGTCTTAATCCTCAAAACGATCTCTTCTCTTACTATAGACCGCACATCTCTGGAGCTTGGAGATAACCTTTTTTATGCCCTATGTGGAAAGGTACAAAGTACAATAGAACATGTATCAGCTATACAGAATACTCTACTACAGTTCTTCAAGTTTAACAGGTTCATCTGTCCAACGCATGTCTTTAAGCTCAGAATGCATTTAAACACTTCATGTTCATTAATAGCATCATCCTATGTCTATCAATAATGTCATATACAACCTCCTTCAGCTTGTGTTAATATACACACTTCTAATAATGTCATAAGTTCTTTTCATCAACACTTGTGGGCGGGCTATTGTTTGTTCGTCCTTCCCAGTCTCCCAATACTCAGATTTTAACAGTGATCAGCTTGTAAACTATTGGGAAACTCCAGACTAAGGGACCTAGGTGTTGTACTTTTCCCCTAGTGACCTCTCACCCATAATTCGGGTACCTCAAGAATATTTAGTGAAAAAAGAACTAGTCCTACTTGATATAATCACTGAGGCACGTGAGGGCACGCCCAGCACTTTGTTTGGTCTAAAACCTTACCCTCCCAAGAATGATAATCATTCTCAATGATGCCTGCTCAAGTCCGAATATTACTGGACTGGCATCGCTGGGTGTACCTCTTTTTAACAATGGGGTCAACGTACTTACAGACGTAATAATACTCAGACAATAGCCCCTCGCACTTTCTCCAAGCTCCAAGGTTTCCAAATTTTCCTTTACCCCTGAATTGAATAGAGTAATTGGCTGGACCGATTATGCTACTAACTTCTCCTTCATCCCCAATTCCTCAACATCCTTACCTGAAGCAGCCTCTGTCACCTGCCAACAATTAAAAGAATTGACCGTCCCGAGAAGAGAATGAAATGAGAGAAACACAAAACAGGAAAAACTACAACTTCATGCTGGACAACTGTCTTAGCCTTTGGCTCAGGTGCTATTAACTGCATTTGAGGCCTTCCAGAACAGATTCATGAGTGCCCTTGGACCCTTCTCTGAGTGTTGGCTCCTCTGCAGTGGGTGGAATGGGCACCAGTGTGTCTTTGCTACCCTTGAAGCCGTGATGCTGGTAGCCTACACTTGGTACCTGTCTGTCAAATAACCGGAGCATAAAAAATTTCTGTTACACAACTTACTCTCCCGATCCAACATCCTGACAGTTAGTGTGGCTTTTCAGGAAACAGTGTTTTGGACATTCTCGGTTGCTGTCTCACTATTTACCTTCTCTCAAGGTCTAAGCTAGCCTCTCGGTTACAATCTCATCTCAAGGGGGGTCAAGAACATCTCAAAAATCGACAGGTTAAAAGGCTGCCCAGGAGTGATCTTTTGGTAGCAGGGAAGGACTAGTGGCCGAAGCTATCAGTCACTTCAATCAAGTTCCAACTCTTATTCTATTCAATTCATTCTACCTAGTACCGTTACTTTATGTTCACACTGGTTTGTGGCTAATCGAAAGTATGTGATTTGTTACCACTACTCATACATTATACATCTATTATCAATAACATGAATACCCCTATCACCTATTATAACTCTAGGGCTATCACATTGAATAACAAAAGCTTTGAGTATTACATAGTAATACATTAGACACATTTCAATACACCTTTACCCAGACATATTTCATTGGTACACCAGTGTATACTTGAGGATCCTGCATGGTGGTAATTGGATGATGTGGATTTGTTATACCTGGAGAAAACCCATCTGCAGGAGGGATATGGGATGGCTCTATTGGTATCATTTTCCTGACATTCTCTTAATCAAGATAGGACGTTGCCGTCCTACTAGCTTGAGACAAAATGTCTGGTGCACCCCAATATACTCTTACCAGCTTGCACATACCTTCTGTACCCAGCTGAGCCAGATCATGTGCTGCCTCCTCTGGGTCTGGAAGATACACTCTGGGAGCTACTGGTCTACCTTGTCAATCTCTCCAGAGTCCACCAGACTCCTCACCAGATCTCTTCACCTTCCATACAGTTAATTCTTCAGGTAACACAAATCTTCATATATTAACCAATATGTGTATGCGTGAATGTGTGTGTGTGTGTGTGTGTGTGTGTGTGTGTGTGTGTGTGTGTGTGTGTGTGTTCACATTTTAAAACTAAAACAATACAACGAAAAACAAAACAAAACATAGATTTGTTAGCTGTCACATAAAACCCTGCTGTCTATTTGACAGCTATGTTCGCCCTGGTGTGACTGCCATGTATGGTCGTGTGTGTAAGTGTGGACTTTACTAGCAGCTACTTCAGTTGGTAACTCTGTCACTGTATAAAGTCCTCTATGTAGTGTCCTAATCATGTGCTGATATTGCTATAAAAAGATTTTTTCAGTCAACTCAACATCGCCCCCTAGACTAGAAAAATGCTGAAGGCCAATGTATATCAATCGATTTTTCCTCTACCAACTCACATGCCATTCTCAGTACCTCACATTCAGCTACTTGACTAAGTGAGAAAGACAAAGCGGTCTATTTCTATAACACTTTCTTCAAATATAACAGTACCCAGTACATGTCTGTCTAACAGTGAAAAAATATAAAACACGAAAATTCTACATTTTTTAGGGTTTCACGTTATGCCATATCTTGTGGCACAAATCCTACTCCAATGTTCTACACAGAGATGCATATCTGTATGCCTAACCTCCAGCAATCTCCTATCCACCCTTTGTGCATACATACAAAGGCACATTTATGTGCAGGAGGCACAAAACACAAAAAAAAAAACCAGATATGCAATCTATAAAAAAACATGACTCGTATTTTCACACAAAAAAACTTTCTGCTTAAAATTAGCAGCTTCTATACACATAACACCAAACCCCTGACTGTTTCTGTAACTCATGTCAATCTAGTGTGTGTATCCTGAATTTGTCTTATGTAAAAAAATATGTTTTAGCCCCATTAATGAGACTTTGGGCTAGATTTACTATCAGGCGTGTTTGTAAACCCGCCGACTTTTGACGGGTTTGGCGGCGGTTTAGCCATCGCCGGATTTACTAAGGCTAAACCCGCCGTCCAAACGGTCAGAAATTATGTTTCCAAACCCGCCTCTGTATAAAGCGCCATGACGGTTTCAACAATGTTCAACATACAAACAGGCGGATTTACTATTAGGGGGTTTATAAAGTCGCCGGAAAACCGCTATTCAATAGACCAAAATGAAAGCGCTGCTTGTGAGCGGCGAGATTGCTCAAACAGTGTGCTGTTTGAACTATTTAGCCATTTTTAACATAAGAGAAAGAGCCATTTTGTGCAAAGTTTCCTCCTTTAGGATTGTATATGGGAAATGGGCAAACTGTCATGTAATTTGAGGGTAGGTTTTTTTTTTGTTTTTTTTTCACCCAGTATTATTGCATCCTATTTACTGATGTAAAGGTTTTTTTTTTTGGTTTTCCAGTTGCAACAAATCCTCAAAAATACTGTTGTTTTTCTCAAAGTCAGGATGCACAATATGTCATTCTGAAGGTGGAGGTGTAGCCCTTGGACTGGGAGTAAACTGGCGTCCTGGCGAATCTGGATGTATTAGACAAAGCATACAATGTATTTGCAGCAAAAAGCAATTTACAAATAATTTTTTGGGGGACAAAATGTGTTTGCAAATTTAAAAACAGTTCAAAAACAATTTTTTTGCCCTTTACATACTGATTGACTAAAAAAGGCACTTTTAAGAAAAAAACACATTTTTAATATTGTTATCGTAAAAAGGACAAATAACTCACCAACTCCTTGGGCAAACGAGGGTGAATCTGTGTCTTGCACATTAATTCTCTCCACAATTTCACGGGGCATTATCTGCCGCAGCTCCTCCTCATAACTGGTGTATTTAATGCGAAGAGGGGGGCCACCACCCGTGCGTCTTGTGGACCTCCTTTCCTGGGCCATCTTCTCTTTAAGCCTCCTCTTGATGTCTGAGAAGTGCTTGCGGCAGTGCGCCACTGTCCTCTTTAGTGGGCCCACCGCGTTCACAGCATCGCACACTCTCCCCCACAGTTGGTGACGCCGCCTTAGAGGAGTCCTGGCTGCCAGGTTCCCTAGGATGACCTCATAGCAGGGAACTATGTGGTGCACCAGAACACAATTTTAGTCGTGGGAGAATCGGACATTTCTCCCTGTCTTCGTCTTCCTGCCCTGTCCTGACTCCTCAACCTCTCCCTCTCCCTCCTCAGCCCCCACAACCTCCATCTCCCTCTCCTCAGCCTGTTCTCCCCTCCTATCTCTGGACATTTTTACACAGACACAAAAACACAAAACACAGAAGGACTGACAAACACAAAGGACAAACTACACTAACTACAGACACACTCCACACAGGCATACACAAGTAAAACAGACAAAGGACAAGTCAAATACAAAAAATACAAGACAGAAAATAAAAGAGAAAATAAATGTACAAAACAGAAAAATAGCACAGGACTACTCACACTTCAATCAGATATCGCTCACCAATCCACCAAACTCCAACTCTCACCAACTGTCACCAAAGCTCAAACCAACTAACTCCTCTCTCAAAACTCCTCAAAACCCTATCAGAGAAAAAAGTGTCAGGCCAGTGTTTTATATAGGGCTTGTGATGTCAAATCTCCTGACTTTGAAAATAGCCAATAGTAACAGGCCAGGAGACAGGTGTAATTTTCAAAAAAACCGCCTTTACACAAAAGCACCGTCATTTCAAGCAAAAGCGCCATGTTCTATTCAAAGCCGCCGGCGGCTTTGAGCATTACATCCCACCGTTACATTGCCGGCGGCTTCAAATTGAAGCTGAAATGCGCCCATTAGTAAATCCGGCTGTTTGCAATGCAAACCCGCCGGAACACCGCTGCGATGCATGGCGGCTTCAAGCCGCCATGCATCACGCCTGTTAGTAAATCTAGCCCTATGTCTATGTATTTTAGTATCTATACATGAGCAGAGAGAGAGAGAGAGAAAAAGAAAAAAAAAAGATAGAGAGCTACTAGCATAGATGTAAAGAATGAGAAATACGAAAGCAATGAATAATAGGAATACAAAGATTTGAATACAAAGGTTTGAAAACAAACATACATGCAGAAAGGGAGATTTTACAACAAAAATGACAGCTGGATTGGACTCTATGGGAAAATGGCTGTATCCATTCCACTAATCCCTTTAGATATTTGCTAAACTATGACCCCTCCCCATACTTGACTAGGGGGTCTTACGTCAACTGTGCAATCCAGTGTCGTCCGTCATTTGTTCATTAAGAACTCGGTATCACATTAACTACATACCTTCTCAACGGACTTTCTGACTTATGACAGAGAAATGTAAAAATTAAATCTTGATGACTCATCTGAGATACATAAAACGATATTTTGGAGCAAAGTATGTACATACTTTATTTTTGCATAATGATTCTCAGCCAAACAAATTATCATGAGTCACTGCAGCCTAAAACAAAGAGTGTTCCAATGATCCATTGCTAATTAGTCTTTCAAGAGTAATTCTTCTATTTCTCTATCCTACCCCTTTAAACACTAAGGGATAAATGTATTAATGTCCGGATTCTTCAACTCCGGCGTGTTCAGCGTCTTTGGCGATTAAATTTAAAGCGGCGCTGCATTGTAAAGGGAAACTTCCCTTTACAATGCAGCGCCGCTTTAAATTTAATCGCCGAAGACGCCGAACACGCCGGAGTTGAAGAATCCGGACATTAATACATTTACCCCTAAGTCTATATTTCTTTTGTGTACCCTTTATCTGTAAGAAGAAAAACAAGATAGTTATCTTAAAACACCAAACAAAACAAACATTTCCATTCTTTTCCCTCGGCCAGCGATTAGGAAAACAAGCATGTGACAATATAAAACAAACAAGTAAAATCAACAAAGATTACCTTTTAAATCAGTTTTTTTCTAAAAGTGCACACTATAATACTTACCACAGTTTTAACCTTTACCTTGCTTGGTTGTAGGACTACAGATATAACCTGATCTTTTTTTTTTTTTTTAGTTGACTATGGTTCTCCCTCAAACATTTATTGTTGTGAGGTGTGCAGATGCCTGTTGGAAAACCTCTGTGGGTGTCTACGTAATTCCCCCTTAGGTACCACAAGTCTATTTGTTTCCGCTCTTGTCATTGTACAGCCCCTTGCTTGATGTCCTGTTTTATGGCATCTAAAACACTTTGCCCCTGCTGGTGGGATTGTTCCTTTTCTTTGTCCTGAAACATTACTTAAAACAACGTACAAGTTACTAGTTACAGTTTTTACATTTTTGGTATTGGCTGTACTTTCCGCCCGACCGAATTTGTCTGGGGCGTGCTTGCGCTCAGTTCTCCATGCTTTGCAATGCAAACTTCCGGAACGCTCATTTCCGGTACGCTCATTTATGCTGTGCACGTGTTTTTCGCCACACCTACTTCCGCTGTGCATTCGCTGTTCTGCCACGTGTTGCCTTCCTTTTGCCACAGTTTTAAACAATCATCATGTTTATTTCTCTCTTCCGTTGACTTAACCATACTTTATCTTTTACGTTATTTAGTACCTCTGCAATCTTTGGTCATCTCGACCCCGTGTCGCAATAAGCCGTTGCGTATGCACCATATTTCTTACACATACGAAACCTTGCTGAATCAATAAGGCCTTCCTTAGGCAGTACACTGGCCATCTCTATCATATGTTTATCACCTATTTGGAACAATACCCTTTATGCGGACCACCGATAACACTGCAGTACTCTGTCCCTTCCAGCAAACAATGCCCTTTATTATAAACACTCTACCGCTAGAGATCTCTTACTGGACGTGGACGTATTTGCTCAAGCCACGTCCACTCGCTTCCTCTCATACCAAATGAGGACCCCTAACACAGAAAATATTACTGTGGGACCCAAGGGCTATCAGCTCTTCGATACCCTGGCTAAACCACAAAAATCTTTTGAGTTTATTACAACTGATAGAACAAAGTCGATACCATAAACCAGCCTTTCCAATGTAATTCCTCCCCGCTGCCTTCCCAAGTTACAATCACGGCTTTCCTTGCCGTGCGGTCTGATCGCAACGCTTACAAATACTAACTATAAATAAACATTGCGATTACTATTGGGAGCGCACGCGAAAACTTCCTTTGTTTTCGCTCCCGGTATACCTGCCCCGTATACCACCCTTCAGTTGGGCAACCTGCCTCGTCAGACAGCAACTGAGCACCTAAACAATAAACAGTGTATCTACGTTACAACATCACACACTATACACCTTTTCTGCGCAGAAAATCAAAAGTTCCCAACAATAGTAATAATGTCTCAGAGGCTTTCACAAGTAATTATACTATGCACATATAATAACTATCAAAATGATTGTTTAACCACGTGGCAAATCTTACCGGACGTTCACATACGCTAAGCAGGAATCTACACATATGCTTTGTAATGCAATACCTTTTAAAACGTAAAACGACAATAAAAAGAAACATTTTTCTTTCTTGTCCCTAGATTCAAATTAGCGTACCTTCAGACTATGCAACAACGGACATTCGGTTTCGCAACACAAAGTGAACCACAGGTCTTAAACACATTGCGTTCTTTCCCATATGAGACGCGTCCGCCAATCCACCTTTTGTTGAGGAACCGAAAACCGTAAGCATTGCATACCTGCCGATAACGTAACCTCCAAACTCAGAGCCCCCAAATTATTAAAGTAATTCTATCGTTTTCAAATAAGCATTGCATAGGCGACTGTGTTGTGTTTCCAACGCACAAAGTGATTTATTTTAGCAGATGTAAATAGTTAACAATTCAATACATTATTATATCAAGATACAGTACAGAACAGTCAATACCAAAAGATACATACATACCGCTGCGCTAAGCTGCGCTAACCACGGGCACCAGTGAACAGTAATTCACCTTTGAATACTGTGATCAGAGTAGACTGAGACTGGTGGGGGTGCAGCTATGATTATATATACAGTCAGTGTTACAGAGTGAACAATAGAGATGACGTGGCTTGCTTCTATAGGTCCAGACATCAGATGGGTCCAGGGTAAACAGGTCATAGGCTGGTTCAATCTAAGGAATCCAAAGGTGGGGGGTCATCTCTCCAGGGGATGAGCTCTGTTCTTCCCGCCTGACTCTCCAGTTACAATTAGTCTATTAGCATTTTATGGTCAGTATCATATTAAAGGTTTATTCCCTAACATCAATAACTAGAGTATGCAATGTGCGATCTCTTCGCCAAATGCACCGGACAGCTGCTGGTGAAAAGGGGTTTAATATGATACTAGACATGACACCTTTCTTATAACCTGAACCTTAAATAACACTGAAGTGTACATATAATCATATTATATAAACTAATAATAAACTAAATACTATCTGCTCATAAATGACTGTGTAACAGAAGCAATATGAATATGAATTACATAAATAACTAAATGTTGTAATGCGAGTGTGTACGTGCGTATTTTACCATGCGATCGTAATATGCCACATGTAGTGTGGCATACTGAGTGCAATCGACCAATAAAACAATATCAACCAATATACTTTCGTTCATCCAATTATACGACTTCGACAGTGGCTATACTGCTGATCATCGCACAGCACCCGTCTTGTTCTGGAACTCCAAACACCTGAGGCTACATTCCATTCTGCCTTACAGTTACTTTGTGGTTCTCTGTAGTATCTGCTCTACGCCCCTAGAGGAACGCGACCTGTGGTTGAGAGCAGCTAAGATCATATTCCCTCGCGGGAATCCCTGGTGAATACCTCTCCTCCGTTAGACTCTGCACCGCTCTGGGGGTAGCTGTCACTCGAGCAGAGATCAAGACCATTCCAACTATCTGGCTTTCGTGACAGTGTGAACTGACCACAAGGATGGATCTTAATCCAGAACCATTAGCCAAGGACTTGTTGCAACATTTGTTGGGTCGAACGCCAGGACACTACTGACATACAAACTCTACAATGCCGTCAAGCTTTAGCTTCACGTCTGGACTCTCCAAAGTCATCATTACCTGCTTCTCGAGCTGGTACTCTCGTCAAGGTCGAGCCTCCGGTTTCTGTCAGTCCTCCTTCTTCCCTGCGGTTGCCAACTCAACTCCCCAAAGAAATGCCGGTGAACACAGGGATTGTAGAGGATTCTTGAACCAATGCTCAATCCAATTTGAGCTACTTCCTCGGAAATTTTCCCACAGACTGCTCTAAAGTCGCTTATATTATATCCCTTTCGTCAGGACAAGCTCTTGCCTGGGCTTAGCTCCTCTGGGAAAGGAAGATGCTGCCGCCATCACGTCTGCATTTAGAACATTTTTTGATGATCCAGGCTATGTCTCTTCGGCCGAGTCTAGTCTCCTCAGACTGCGTCAGGATTTTAGAACCCGCACACAATTTGTAATCTAATTATAAATCTGTCTACGGAACGTCAATGGAACAATGAGGCATTATTAGTCACCTTCTTTGAAGGTCTCGCTGATGAATTAAAGATGTATTGGCATCCCAGGAGTTACCCACTACACTAGACACTCTTATCTCACTATGTCACAGGGTGGATATTAACGATGAGCGGGCTCGGATTATCGCAATCCGAGCCCACCCGAACAGTGCGGATCCGAGGGCGATCCGAGCACTGTTTGGGTATTTCCGACGGAGAGAAACAATGAAAACGAGGCTCTGACTCCAAATCCCACCGTCGGATCTCGCGATACTCGGATTCTATAAATTCCCCGCTTGCCGCCGCCATCTTCATGATCAGGGTAGCGTGAGGTTGGGTTTTTAGTGGTGCTGTGTCCTTCTCCTCTGTCCTGCTGAGTCCAGTGGTGCTTTGTCCTGTACTCTGTCCTGCTGAGTCCAGTGGTGCTTTGTCCAGTGCTCTGTCCTGCTGAGTCCAGTGGTGCTGTGTCCTGTGCTCTGTCCTGCTGAGTCCAGTGGTGCTGTGTCCTGTGCTCTGTCCTGCTAAGTCCATTGTTATAAAAAAAGAATAAAAAAATTCTAAAAAAATTATACAAAAATAATAAAAAAAAATCTAATTTTTTTTAAAAAAAGTATAAAAAAATTTCTACTGCAATATTTAACTACGTTGACTGTTCTTGCAGTCCAGAAATATTAGTACTGCAATATATAAATACGTTCACTGTTCCTGCAGTCCAGAAATATTAGTACTGCAATATTTAACTACGTTCACTGTTCCTGCAGTCCAGAAATATTAGTACTGCAATATTTAACTACGTTCACTGTTCCTGCAGTCCAGAAATATTAGTACTGCAATATTAAACTACGTTCACTGTTCCTGCAGTAAAGAAAAATTAGTACTGCAATATTAAACTAAGTTCACTGTTCCTGCAGTCCAGAAATATTAGTACTGCAATATTAAACTACGTTCACTGTTCCTGCAGTAAAGAAAAATTAGTACTGCAATATTAAACTAAGTTCACTGTTCCTGCAGTCCAGAAATATTAGTACTGCAATATTAAACTACGTTCACTGTTCCTGCAGTCCAGAAATATTAATACTGCAATATTAAACTACGTTCACTGTTCCTGCAGTATAAAGGAATTTGTACTGCCGTATAACTCCAGTCCAGTGGTACTGTCCTGTGCTGCATATAATTTTTAAAGCCTTTGCCGGGTGTGTGTGGTTTAGGGGTAGGCGCTCTTGTGCTGCATATAATGGAGTACAAAAATTTGGAGGAAAATGTAGGGAAAGATCAAGAACCGCTTCCTCCTAATGCTGAAGCTGCTGCCACTAGTCATGACATAGACGATGAAATGCCATCAACGTCGTCTGCCAAGGCTGATGCCCAATCTCCTAGTACAGGGCATGTAAAATCCAAAAAGCCAACGTTCACTAAAATTAACAAAAAAAGAAAATTAAAATCATTTGAGGAGAAACGTAAACTTGCCAATATGCCATTTACGACACGGAG
The DNA here is from genome assembly GCF_038048845.1 of Mixophyes fleayi. Lineage (NCBI taxonomy): Eukaryota > Metazoa > Chordata > Amphibia > Anura > Limnodynastidae > Mixophyes > Mixophyes fleayi. Next base: position 170,723,531 of record NC_134404.1, on the reverse strand, counting down.
TGGCAAGGAACGGCTTAGGCCCTGGCCCATGTTCATGACTAGTGGTTCAGCTTCACCCAAGGATCTAAACCCTCCTCCTCCCCCCCTCTAAAAAATTTAAGAGAGTTAAGCTGTCATCAACAACACAGCAAACAACTCTGCCTTCTAAAGAGATGGCATCACAAATCCCCAAGGCTAGTCCAAGGGTGTTGGTGGTTGCGAAGCCTGACCTTCCCATCACTGTACGGGAAGAGGTGGCTCCTTCCACCATTTGCAGCACGCCCCCTGCATATGCTGGAAGGATCACTCACAGTCCAGTTACAGATTTGGCTAATGAAGGTGTCAATGTTGTACACCGGGAGGAGGATATTGATGTAGCTGGCGCTGAGGAGGAACTTGAGGAGGATGCTGATGTGGTTATCTTAAATGAGGCACCAGGGGGGGAAACAATTGTTGTCCATGGGATGAAAAAGCCCATTGTCATGCCTGGGCAGAAGACCAAAAAAATCCACCTCTTTGGTCTGGAATTATTTCTATCCCAATCCGGACAACAAATATATGGCCATATATACCTTATGTAAAGCTCAAATAAGCAGGGGTAAGGATCTTGGCCACCTAGGGACATCCTTCCTTATACGTCACCTGAAGAACCTTCATAATTCAGTGTTTAGTTCAGGAACTGTGGCTAGGACCGTCAGCAGTCCAGGGACACCTAAATCCCTTGGTCCTGTTGTATCCACACCAGCAACACCCTCCTCGTCAATTTCCTCCTCAATCTCGATTGTAGATAGTCCTGCAGGCCATGTCACCGTCATGACTGAGTCCTCTTCAATCCGGGATTCTTCCGGAGGATCCTGCAGCGCTACGCCTACTACTGCCGCTGCTGCTGTTGTTGCTGGTAGTCGGTCATCTTCCCAGAGGGGAAGTCGTAAGACCGCTACGTCTTTCACTAAACAATTGACCGTACAACAGTCGTTTGCCATGAGCACGAAGTACGACAGTAGTCATCCTATGGCAAAGCGGATAACTGCGGCCGTAATAGCTATGTTGGAGTTAGATGTGCGTCCTGTGTCCGCCATCAGTGGAGTGGGATTTAGACGGTTGATGGAGGTATTGTGTCCCCGGTACCAAATCCCGTCGAGATTCCACTTCACTAGGCAGGCGATACCCGGGATGTACAGAGAAGTACGAAAAAGTGTCCTCAGTGCTCTGAAAAATGCGGTTGTACCCACTGTCCACTTAACCACGGACATGTGGACAAGTGGTTCAGGGCACACTAAGGACTATATGACTGTGACAGCCCACTGGGTAGATGCATCGCCTTCCGCAGCAACAGCAGCATCAGTAGCAGCATCTCCAAAATGCCTGCTCGTTCCAAGACATGCAACGTTGTGTATCACCGGTTTTAATAAGAGGCACAACGCTGACAACCTCTTAGAGAAACTGAGGGAAATAATCTCACAGTGGCTTACCCCACTTACACTCTCCTGGGGATTTGTGGTGTCGGACAACGCCAGTAACATTGTGCGGGCATTACATATGGGCAATTTCTAGCACGTGCCATGTTTTGCCCACACAATAAATTTGGTGGTGCAGCATTACCTGAAGGGTGACAGGGGTGTGCAGGATATGCTTGCGGTGGCCCGCAAAATTGCTGGACACTTTCGGCATTCTGCCACTGCATACCGCAGACTCGAGCAACATCAGAAAAGCCTGAACCTGCCCTGCCATCACCTCAAACAAGAGGTTGTGATGCGCTGGAACTCCACCCTCTACATGCTGCAGAGGATGGAGGAGCAGCAAAAGGCCATTCAAGCCTACACAGCCACCTACGACGTAGGCAAAGGAGTGGGGATGCGCCTGAGTCAAGCGCAGTGGAGACTGATTTCTGTGTTGTGCAAGGTTCTCCAGCTCAGGCTCGGACTGGCCTGCAGGGCAGCAGGACTATCCATCGGTCGGCCCCGCCACATTATAGCCACGCCCCCTCCATTGTTAGGGAGGAGCTAAGAAAACAGCTGACTCCCGACTTGCATACAATTCATCTTTTGGACATACGCGAAAACAGGAAGGGACAGATGCGTTCCACAGTGGAACGCAGGCACCTTCCTCTCCAACAGTAACAAGCACGGACCACGAGAAACATCCTCTGATTTCAGCACACTGGGTACCCGGCCACCATCTCTATATACATCGAAACTGCAAGTAAACAAAGTTAAATTTGAAAGCATCGCAGCAATAACCATGTGATATATGTGGACAGTGATCTGAATATTTATATTGCACTAGCAGAGACTTAAATAAACTCCAATTCCCATCTACTGGACTTGTATGCTATGAACATTATTTTATTGAGATATCAGTGACTGTGTTATATCTGGATCAATGCAGCATTTATACCCACTGCCATTTGTGCCTCCCAGTAGCTAGACTAGTCCAGGTCTATATACCTAGGTTTGTCTGATTTTTTATCTATGTTCAATTGATGCCATACCATATGTATGTATATAAAAATCAATGCCTCATAATATAAATCTTGTGGTTTAATTGGAGTATTTTATTTGTCTATATTTTTGTATTTTTATGTATTTTAACCAGGATTCAATAAATTGTGATAAAACTAACATTAAATGTTATCCCACTAATTGAACCGAGCCTCTTGCTCACAGCCTAATACAAGATATAGAAAAATACGAATTGTATTCAAGATAAAAGAATACAGATTTTATTATTAGCATTGCACTTGGAATAATACATACTGTATATACTCGAGTATAAGCCTACTTTTTCAGCACATTTTTTATGCTGAAAAAGCCCCCCTCGGCTTATACTCGAGTGAGTGCCTGTTCTCCGGTCCCTCAGCTCTTATCTTCCGCAGTGGAAGTTAAGGGCTAAAGAAAATCCCTCCCTCCCTACCAGGCACAGAGGATAGTAAATACAGGGGGACATATCCAGAGCTCCTCGTCAATGAGAAAGAGATGCAAGATGTGTGTACTGTACTAAAGACAGCCTAGTAGGAGACGGGCGCAGTACCTGGGGTGAGCAGTTTATCTAGTAATTATTAATGACAAACATATCCTCTCCAATATTTTCCAAATTGTGGCATCTGCTATCCCATGTGAATGCTATATACACTATATATATACACAATATATACACCTTACTAATATGGTTGCTGATTTTTTGGTACATTTGGAGCCATTTTGGGAGCCTGAGTTTATTAAAAGAAGCAAGTAATTTCCCACTCTAGGCTTATACTCGAGTCAATAAGTTTTCCCAGTTTTTTGTGGTAAAATTAGGTGCCTCGGCTTATATTCGGGTCGACTTATACTCGAGTATATACGGTAAGTCAATGAGCGCTTAACTTTTAGTATATTATTAGTTGGTAGAGAGGGATAACCTGTGTTAATGCTGCTCTTGCAACAGTAGGGGTAGAGCGCAACTCCTCCCCCCCACCCCCCGTTTTTGCCAAACACTCCCGTTAAACACACTACCACACAGGTGCAGAGAGTCGCGTCTGGGCTCTCTGAACCTGCGCGGTAGTGTGTTTTTCACTTTGAGCAGGGCAGATGAGAGTAGGAGTTCCGGATATCCAACCGCCCAGAGGAGCATGAGCAGGTTAGTAATTAAGTGCGCAGTCAGCCTGTCATTTTAAAAGAGAAGGATGAGCACACTACATTCTTTATATACTACACTATGGTGCTAGCTGTCCTTCGTGGGCTGACCACTCTCCCCTTAGTGTCTGGTCTTGCCTCTATGATGGCTGGCCACACCCCCTCTGGTGGGCCCCTAGCGTTGCAGTCCCCCGGTGGGCCCTTCATGCCCCGGTCCGACACTGCTCCAGCCGTTTGAACTTGCCACACGAGAAGTCAGTTCCGACACTGCCAGCTTGAGTCAGGTGATTCCCCTGTTCAGGCTGTTGCAGAAGCAGCTGGAGAAAGTGAGGGAGGAGCTGTTAAAGCATTGCGATTCCACAAAGCATGTAGCTCTTGTGGATGAAGCCCTTCGTACGCTTTGCCAGGATCCGAGGTGGTCCCTCTTTTAAAGTCAGAGGAATACATTCTGGCCACCGTGCTCGATCCTCGGTTTAAAGCGTATGTTGTGTCTCTGTTTCCGGCAGACACAAGTCTACAGCGGTGCAAAGAACTGCTGGTCAGGAGATTGTCCTCTGAAGAGGACCGTGACATGCCAACAGCTCCTCCTTCATTTTCTTCCACACCTGTGACTGCGAGGAAACAGCTGAGATTTCATAAACGACCCGCTGGCAGGGATGCTGAGAACATCTGGTCCGGACTGAAGGACCTGCCAACCATTGCAGACATGTCTACTGTCGCTGCATTGGATGCTGTCACCATTGAAAAAATGGTGGAGGATTACTTTGCTGACACCATCCAAGTAGACATGTCAGACAGTCCTTATTCTTACTGGCAGGAAAAAAAGGCAGTTTGAAAGCCCCTGTACAAACTGGCTCTATTTTACCTGAGTTGTCCCCCCTCCAGTGTGTATTCCGAAAGAGTTTTTAGTGCAGCGGGGAACCTGGTCAGTGAGCGGTGAAGGAGGTTGCTTCCGCAAAACGTTGAGAAGATGATGTTCATAAAAATGAATTATCAATTCTTCAATCAAGACCAGCACTGGCCTCCAGAGGGACCTGTGATTGTGGAGTCCAGCGGGGACGATTGATAATGTGTGAGGATGAGGAAGTACACACTGAAGGGGGAGAGGAATCAGAGGATGAGTATGAGGACGACATCTTGCCTCAGTAGAGCCAGTTTAGTTTGTACAGGGAGAGATGAATAGCTTTTTTTGTGTGGGGGCCCAAACAAACCAATCATTTCAGCCACAGTTGTTTGGTAAGCCCTGTCGCTGAAATGATTGGTTTGTTAAAGTGTGCATGTCCTATTTCAACAACATAAGGGTGGGTGGGAGGGCCCAAGGACAATTTCATCTTGCACCTCTTTTTTTTCTTTGCCAGCTCGTTTTGTGGGGGTCCAAACAAACCAATCATTTCAGCCACAGTTGTTTTGTAGGCCCTGTCGCTGAAATGATTGGTTTGTTAAAGTGCGAATGTCCTATTTCAACAACATCAGGGTGGGTGGGAAGGCCCAAGGACAATTCCATCTTGCACCTCTTTTTTTCCATTATGTGCTCTTTGGGGCCTAGCTTTTGAAACTGCCATCCTGTCTGCCACTGCAGTGCCACTCCTAGATGGGCCACGTGTTTGTGCCGCCCACTTTTGTCGCTTAGCTTAGACATCCAGCTACCTCGGTGCAACCTTTTGGCCTAAAAACAATATTGTGAGGTGTGAGGTGTTCAGAATAGACTGGAAATGAGTGGAAATGAATGTTATTGAGGTTAATAATAGTGTAGGAGAAAAAAAAAACACAAAAATATGGATTTTAGCACTTTTTATGCTTTTTAAAAAAAAAATCAGAACCCAAAACCCTAAATCAGAACCAAAACCTTGAGTGGGGTGTTTTGGCAAAACCAATCAGAACCCAAAACCTGAAGCTAATCAGAACCCAAAACCCAAAACACGAAAAGTGGCCGGTGCACGAATCTCCACGACGTGCTGTCTATAAACCTTTTTCTCATACTCTGTCTCCAAATTCCTCTGACAAGTCGATGCAATTAGGTCAAGCCAAATTGTCTCCTGAGGAGAGACAGAGAAGACTTTCTACGAAATTATGTATTTACTGTGGTGAACCCGGGCATTTTTTTGCTCCCTATTCCAAACGGCAGGGAAATTTCCAAACCCTAACTTGTGATCGGAAAGTCAGGTTAGGGACGTTTAAATCCTCTCTAAGTATCAGTTCTTCTTCTATTTGTGTCATCCCCATAATTCTCCGTGGACCATCTGGTTCCAAAACGTTATCTGCATTACTGGATTCTGGGGTAGCTGGGAATTTTATTTCCTCCTCGGTGGAAGAATCATTATCTCTACCTACCTGTCCATTAGCCACACCTGTGGTCCTTACCGCTATTGACGGAAGTCCAATCCCCAAAGGGAAAATTTTGTTCTTGACCAAACCTTTGCCTCTGCAGATTAAAGCATTACATTTCGAGATAATGTCTTTTTATATATTAGCACACACAACCAGTCCCATCATTTTGGGTCTTCCATTGTTACATTTGAATTCTCCTCAAATTGATTGGACCTCTTCTCCAATATTGTACTGGGGCCCTTCCTGCCATTCCAATTGCCTGCTACAAGTGACACCTCTACTCAGTGTGACGCCTCATTCCGTTGCTGCCAAAACCTTGCTTCCACCCCAGTATCAATCATTTGCGGATGTATTTGATTAACGAAAATCAAAATTACTACCTCCTCATCGCAATTGGGACTGTGCAATTGATATTTTTCTGGGTAAAATACCACCTAGGGGTTATGTCTATCCCCTATCCATCCCTGAGACACAAACCATGTCAGATTATGTTAAAGAAAACCTCTCACAAGGCTTTATTCGCCATCTTCTTCTCCAGTAAGGGCAGGATTATTTTTTTCTAAAAAAAATAGACTGGACATTGCGTCCTTCTATCAACTACAGAGGCCGCAATGCTATCGCCTTAAAAAATTGGTATCCTATTTCATTGATCACCGAATTATTTGACCAAATTAAAGGGGCACAAATCTACAAAAAGCTGGACCTTAGGGGCGCTTATTATCTTATCAGAATTTGTGAGGGGTATAAGTGGAAAACGGCATTTAATACGGTCACTATGAATATTTGGTTATGTACGTTCGGTCTCAGCAATGCCCCAGCAGTGTTCCAAAGTTTTGTGAACAAAATTTTTAGAGACCTCCTGTATTCTTCTATTGTTGTTTATTTAGATAATATTTTGATTTTTCTCTCCAGACTTATAATCTCATCGGGCTCATGTGGTGCTGTACAGGCTCTGCTCTTCTGTAAGCTAGAGAAGTGTGTTTTCGAAACACCAGAAACTATCTTCTTGGGTTACATTGTGTCGGTACATAGATTACGCGTCGACCCTGAAAAAGTCTGAGCCATTATCCACTGGCCTATCCCCTCCGGCCTAAAAGCCATCCAATGTTTCTTGGGATTTGTCAACTACTACAGGCAATTTATTCAGAACTATTCTTCGATTGTGGCTCCGAGCATTGCCCTCACCAAGAAGGGGGTAGATACCAAGATATGGCCAACCTCAGCATTGTCTGCCTTCGATTCCCTCAAGGAGGCTTTTTCCACGGCTCCAGTGTTAAGACTACCCAAAACATCTGTACCATTCTTTGTTGAAGTGGATGCCTTTGCGGTTGGAGTTGGCACAGTATTATCCCAGAGATTCCCTCCAGAGAAACAACTCCCCCATGTGCTTTCTTCTCTCATAAATTTCTGTCAGCAGAAAAGAAGTATGCAATCAGGGATAAGGAGCTCTTAGCAATGAAGTTAGACTTGTCTGAATGGAGGTATCTGTTGGAAGGAGCATCGTTCCCTGTTACTGTCCACACCGACCACAAAAAAATACTTTACCTTCAGACAGCCCAATGCCTGAATTCAAGGCAGGCTTGTTGGTCTCTTATTTTCACATTTTAACTTACATGTGACATTTCGGCCAGGATCAAGAAATAGGAAGGCAGATGCCTTATCCAGAGCATTTCCGTGGGAATCAGAACTGTCTGATTTCATTAACAGTCCCATCCCGGAACCAAAACTTTTGCAAGTCACTTAAGTGTCTCCACTGATGCCTCCTCCAGGGAAAAGCTTTGTACTTTCAAATCAGTGTAAAAAGCTTCTATGCTGGTACTACTGCTCCCAGTTCTTGGGCCACGCTGGCGCGGCCAAAGTTTTTGAAATAGTCTCCCGTAATTATTGGTGGTCTACTCTCAGATCAGATGTCAAGCAATTTGTGGCAGCCTGTCAAATTTGTGCGCAGCATAAAACTCCCCGTCAGTCTCAGGTGGGTCCCCTCGTACTACTTCCAATTCCTTCCAAACCATGGACACACATCTCCATGGATTTTGTGACCGACCTTCCACCATGTAAGAAATACAATACTATCTAGGTGGTCATAGATCGCTTTTTGAAAATGGCACACTTTAATCCTCTGACTGGGCTGCCTTCTGCTCCCCTTCTTGTACAGTTATTTATCAAGGAGATATTTCGCCTTCCTGGATGCCCTCTCGAAATTGTCTCAGATCGGGTAGTTCAATTTACTGCAAAATTCTGAAAATCTTTGTGCAAAGTCCTGGACATTCAGTTAAATTTTTCCTCATCCTATCATCCGCAGTCTAACGGACAAACCGAGATGGTAAAACAGGATCTAGAGACTTTTATTTGTTTCAACTTTTCATTCGCTCAACTTCACAAGACAATTTAGTGGACCTTCTACCATGGGCAGAGTTTACCCATAACAATCTTTACCATGAATCTATTTAATCCACCCAGTTTTCAATTGTCTATGAGTTGCATCCGAACCAACCCAGCTTCAAGGCCATTTCCTCAACTCAAGTTTCTGCAGCCAACGAACTCCACTGGAACTTCTTATCCATATGGGATTGGACTCTCAAATGTCTCAGGAAAGCGTCTCACTGATATAAACATTTTGCAGATAGATGATGTCGAGCAGTACCTCCATTAAAAGTGGAAGACAAAGTTTGGCTATCAACCAAGAACATTCGCCTTCAAGTCCCATCCATGAAATTTTCACCCTGTTATATCGGGCCATACAAAATTCTCTGAGTGATCAATCCTGTGTCGGTCAAACTAAAATTACCAGATTCACTTCAGATTGCTAATACGTTCCATGTCTCACTCATCAAACCTTTTATTATTAATCGGTTTTCCTCCAGTTCTCAGGCTTCTGCTCCTCCAGTTGCCCAGCACTCAGACGAATTTAAGACTTCTCAAATATTGGATTCCAAGATCTTGCAAGGCAAAATTAAATATTTGGTAGACTGGAAAGGATATAGACCCGAGGAGCGTTCTTGGATCGACGCTTCTGATGTTCATGATCCTGCTCTGATAAGAAGGTTTCATATGAATAATCCCACCAAGCCTAAACCTCAGTTATTCGGAGCCCACCTTTAAAAGTGGGGTACTATCACGCATCTCACTGGTTTAGTTCCATTTTGAGCCTTGTATACATGGGTTTACGGTGGTACTCCTATCTGTTATACAGTCTGGCGTTCCTATATCCTCGGACACCATCTTGCCAAGCATTCTGCACATGTGCAATCCCGGGAACCTTTTAAAACCTCTGCTCCATGGTGATAGGAGGATCACCAGCCAATTCCCTTTATAAGGGTCCTCCTTCTTTCTATAGGTGTCAGTTCATCAGGACCGCGACCTGCAGTTGAAAGCAGCTAAGTCCATATTCCCTTGCGGGAATCCATGGTGAATACTTCTGCTCCATTAGACTCTGCACCTCTCTGGGGGTAGCTGTCACTCAAGCACAGATCCTGACTATTCCAACTACCTGGCTTTCGTGGCAGAGACATTATTCTCAGATTGCCTAGGCAGTGTTCCCCAACTCTTATGGTGCAGAAAAAGTGCCCAATTTGTCCAGGTTAAGCATAGTCTATGTATTCTTCATTTATCCTATGCAATGTTGTACCCAGCCAGACAGCAGGTGGTGACCAATGGTGGGGCCACGTATGGTTGCATTGATAACTTTATGTTTAATCCTGTAGAGGTCTCAAATACATGTATATAACTCATGTCCCGAGGCAGCTTAAAAATATGTATTTGAATGTTTAACATTTTCATTCGTCCTGCAATCCCAAAGTTTATAATCCACAGAAAATCATGGCTCATCAGGTGCTTTGCATACAACTTTATTTACAGATGGAGTTGTACAAGTGTCCCCCCTGCTGCCCAATGCTGTGATTTGTGTCATTGCACAGTGGGAGGCAGTTCTATGATGACGCTATTCAGTGTCTGTGTATGTTTGTCCAATATTCTCTGGAAAGCACTGCTTAATATGGTGGTGCTATGCAAACTGACCTTGCAGTGTTGAGATGACTATGTGCAGCACAAAAAAGGGTTTGTCCCACTGTCAAATTTATCTATAATGGTAGTAGCTCCTGACATTGGCAAAGCGTTGTCATGGTAGTAGCTCCTGATACCATTGTAGATCAGGAATACCTCAAGTACTTCTTGACACCATCAAGGTCAGGATGCTGTTAAGTAGCTGAAAGTGACATTAGCTATTAAAAGTTAATTCTACATTTAAATGTGGTGTTGTACATGCAATGTACCAGATGAAGGGCTCAGGTCCCTAGTACTTTATATGTTGTATTTTGAGACTGCATATTGTAGTCCTATTCTCTCCTATATATTTATTTTCTGTCTATGCATCATACCTATTATAGCAAGCATTTCACCAATTAAACCTCATTTGCTGATTTATGTATATATGATCAAATAATAATGGGAAATTAATTTGTTCACGGAATACTAGATAGCTGATCTGTAGATTCCCAAAGTGATTATTTGTCTGTGCCTCAGCTTTGTGACCCATTATTCAGTTTTTTCATTTTACTGAGCTTGTGCAATATGGAAAAGTGAATTTTGCTCTTAAGAGTTGGACTTGCATCCAACTCTACATGAGGCCCTCTATGTGAGCGTTCTTTCAGTAGTATTCTCAAATCACACACATGACTTCAGTTGATTGTTGACATTTTCTTTATTCATAGATGATTTAAAATTAGGTATGAAATATATATTGTATAACTAAATATGTAACAACTGTAGATTAATGTTGTTTTGTCAATCACATTGACAATAACAAATATGAAATTTCTCATATAATTAATTTAACATAATAATAATTAAAATCACCAATGAAAGAAATTACAAAAATGTATTCTCTGCTGAATATCCTATGATAACATTTAACTGATAATTGATCTGGGTGAACTTATTTTAAAAAGAAGAAAGGTTTTAGGTAAGAGAAAGAGGAGAAATGTTCTATATGGTCAAATAATATTAGATAGTTTGTTAATGTGTGAACCAAAGTGAATAAACTCCCTAGGGCACCAAATCATTGTAAACTTATTGATGGGTAGAAATTAGTCTATCTTTAGTGTAAGAGCATTCAATTTTGGATAAAAATTTCTTCAAGCTAATAATAGGTTGTATTCAATGTGAAGCTATTACTTGACAAGTAGACATGCAAATTATGTTTACTAATCTTATGGAATTTTACTATAATTCAAGATAAGAGCATTAAATTCCAGCTGACATGGTCTTACTAGCATTAAATATTAAACACATACATCAGTGTGTATTTGCATATGTTTGCATATAACACAGACACAAATGTCTGTTCATTCCAAATGCATGCCTATCCTTCTCTCCCTCAGTAAATATGGGGGAGAGAAGGAGGAAAATATTATTGCACAAATTTTTCAAACAGAAACAAGAAATACTTTTGGACGGAGAAAGTAATGCCTCCTCTACCCTTAATGAAAACATGGGAGGTATACAACAAAGTCCCTTTTATATACAAGAACAAGAGGCAATAACAATACTAGAAGAATTATAATGGTAATCAGTTCATTGAGACTATGAATTAGATCCGATGCAGCAAAAGAAAATCTTAAAAAATAAATCCACTTTTTGTCGCAACCTCACGACATGCCCACAAGTATCAATATATTTCGAACTAGTCTCTAAAGACCTTGATGATCTGATTTGTAAACCAAATCTGAGATGTAGCAACATCACGACAAAAGAGAGAAAAGCTTTGAGAGAAATTAGTAAGTGGGAAGATGTTATAATCAAACAATCAGATAAGGGAGGAAACATAGTCATCTGGTAGCAGCAGAATACAACAATTAAGCTTATAGACAACTGAATAATACTGAATGTTATCAACAAATGGCCTCTAATCCCACCACTCTCCTTTTGAAAACTTATCAGGACCTTATTAAAACAGCTCTTATGGAAGGAACAATTAATAAAAGAGATTTTGTATTCCTGTGGCTGGAAAACCCTAAAACATCTACATTTTACATACTTCCTAAGGTACACAAAAATGAAAAAAGACCATTGGGTAAACCAATCGTCTCAGGCTTAGGGAATCTAACTGAAAAAGGGAGCATGTATGTAGCTGTCCATCTAAGAATTTGTTCTTACCCTACCATCATATGTCAGAGAAACTCTTGATGTCCTTGAAAAATTACAAAATATTACTGTTATGCACAATACATGTCTATGTACCTGTAATATTGAGGCATTATATACCAGCATCAAACATGAAATTGGCCTTGAGGCGGTCAAACAAGCTTTAGAGACTAAAGTAAAAAATAAACATAACAACTTTATTCTGAAACTGTTAGAATTTGTTTTGCCAACAAATTATTTCACTTTTGATAATAAGTTTTTCTTACAGGTAAGGGGCACAGCAATGGGGACAACATGTGCCCCCACCTATGCCAATATTTACTTAGGCTGGTGCGAGCGGGAAACAGTATTCACTACTGAAAATGAGAGGTATAGGCAGTATGTTGCAATATGGTTAAGATTTATTGACAACATATTTATCATCTAGGAAGAAGATAAAGAAACTTTTGTTGCATTTATAAATTACTTGAATAACAACAAAATCAATTTAAAATTGACCTTTGATATAAACTCTGAGAAAGTCACTTTTCTTGATCTAACAATATTTATTACAGTTTAGAATGAACTGTCAACAGACATGTTCAGAAAAGAGATGGCTACTAACAGTATTCTCCATGCCTCCAGCTCTCACCTCCCGTCAACAATCAAAAGCCGTCTAAAGACAAGTGTTTGCGTACAAGACGCAATTGTGGATGATTTACTTATTTTTAAAAAGAAAGCGGATGAGTTATGTATTAGACTCTCCAAAAGAGAATATAGTCTAAAAACTATAAAAAAAAATGTTATAATGAGACAAATAAGGTGAAAAGGGATGATCTTATTTTCCCACAAAGAAAAACAAAGAAATAGGATCAAATTAGATTCACGTGTACCTTTAATAATCAATGGTATGGGATACAATATATTATACAGGAACATAGCCATGTTTTACAACTGGATTCAGATCTTCATGAAGTCATAGGGGACCAAATACTTACTAACTGGCAAAGATCCAAAAAATTATGGGACCTTTTGGTGCATAGCCATTTCCAAGATAGAACACAAAAAAGTATGATTATGAATAAAACCAACAGATTTTTTTCCATGCGGTAAATGCAAGACATGCAAATATGCTAAGAAAACGAAACAATTTGAGGATAAATTTAACAATAATCATACTATCAATACTTTCATTAATTAATTAATTTCATGTGATACACAGGGGGTAATTTATTGCCTCACCTGTACCTGCAATCTCAGTTATATAGGAATGACAAGTAGACCTCTAAAACATAGATTGCTGGAACACATAGGAAACACCCGCAATGCAGCACAGGATGCTAGAAGGATGAAAACACTAACTACAGTAGCCAGACATTTTTTAAAAAGACATAATAGTAGTCCTCAATAATTCAATTGTTTATGGCATGGGATAAGTTAGTTTGGATATTAGAGGTAGAGATATCAGACAGGAATTATTGAAACAAGAAGCGAGGATGATCTTTTGATGGGAACGATCCAACCGGCAGGAGTCATCATCATCATTATCATTATCACCATTTATTTATATAGCGCCACTAATTCCGCAGCTCTGTACAGAGAACTCACTCACATCAGTCCCTGCCCCATTGGGGCTTACAGTCTATATTTCCTAACACACACATACACACACACTCAATGAAAATAAAAACTAAACAGTCTTTTTATGAATCATAATCTTATTTGTGAATAATGTATGGATGATAGAAGTAATCTGGCTTTTAGAAAAGTGGCATGCATGATTATAAGTGGTATTACTACAGATTATGATATATATATATATATATATATATATATATATATATATATATAAAATGTCACAATAGTTAGTTTTTTCATACACACTTGCCAATTTTCAGGCTGCTGCCAGTTCCCAATAAACAGATGGTGAATCTAAAGTTAATCTGAGAAGTAAAACAAATGGGATAGGGCGCCACAATAGTGTAGTACTGTTATGTCAACAATACCGATTACACATATAGATAGCAAAATAAAAAAAAAGTTTCACATATATCATAAATATGTGGAAGTATAGATCTCATAACCAATACAGTAAAGATGTGAACACATAGAGCAGATAGTGAACAGAGCCTTCATGCATATCCCAAGGACACCAATCCTCTCCAATAGTGCAAATGCGTACCAGATAGTAAATCTTTATCGCTTATCTGTTTAGTGTGCTGATTCTTCATACATTCATTGCTATTTAGTTAACGCGTTGATGAATGGGCACACAGAATAGACTGAACAGCGGCAACATTAATCTGAATATAAATGATATCCAGACACAGGCAGAGAACTGGAGGCTTGAAGAATGCAGGCAAACTGTGAGTAGCATACTAGTGGTAGCAGATAGACCCAAGGATACAGAGGCACAAATACTGGAAAGTAGACTGTCCAAGGCACAGGATGTGGACTGCAACAATCATTGAAGCAGACTGTCCAAGGCACAGGATGTGGACTGCAACAATCATTGAAGCAGACTGTCCAAGGCACAGGATGTGGACTACAACAATCATTGATTGTTGCAGTCCACATCCTGTGCCTTGGACAGTCTGCTTTGCCTTGATAAAGCAACTAACCAGCGAAATGTGCATTGGCGTTTTTGCTGGCTATACCTCAACCCTATCTATGGAAAGAGATTGCCTACTAGATTTGTCTTTAAGCTCCATTAAACCTACAGTTAGTTTGGAGCATTAGCAGGCAGGTAGCAATACACTCCACCGTATACACTGGAGCTCTCATGCTGCCTTACGAGATTTGGCTCTAAGCTCCTTTAAACCCACAGTTAGTATGGAGCATTAGCAGGCAGGTAGCAACACATTCCCCATATAAACTGCAGCTCTCACGCTGTGATAGCATGTAACAGATATCAGGCCGGCAAAAAACAGGTACACAGCTACTATTTCCCACATCTGTATGTGGAGATAGCTGATACCAAAATACTAGAAGCTACCAGCCATATTCAGTAGTCATATGGATTAAAGGAATAATTAAACCTTATCCATTAGGAATAAGATGAATACATAGGATAGTCAAATATATGGCATGAAAAGTTAATTTTTATCCCTCAAGGAATTCATCTTAACCTATGATCATATAGGTTAGCATTATCTCTAAATTACTTAAAAAATTGAATGAGGTATACCGAGTAATTTTATAACACATATTTTGTTGATCACTTGCACTTTTTTTTATATATATTTCACTGTTTTAAAATAATATTTTAATGATATGGATTAAAAGTTGTTTTTTATTAGCTTCAGACGTCCCTTTTAAGTTCATATTATCCAAGTTTATGCAAGAGAATTATAGTGCACCAATCTTCAAACAAACATTTTGGTTTTTCCTTGAACATGATGCTCAAGTTTTTGGTGGCACCCCGAAGAAGTAAAATATAAGCCAACAGACAATTGTGGTTACTATATATGTAACTTTAGGGAACATAACTCCTAATAATTGGTGCGACAGACTCTTTCTGTTTCCTTCTATATATGTTTGCATATGTCGGTATTTGCATATGTCATATAACACATTATTTGCCGTACTGTAGATGTCAGCCCTATATAAGTAAATATTAATAATAATGTCTTAAATCTATAAAGATTCACCCATGTGTATAATAGCTGCAAAGTGAATGCATTTCAGAAGCATTGAGAATGAAAATATCACATTTAAAAATGAAATCCAAAAGGAATAAACGACATGGGAATACATGAGAATGTATGCTCCAGATAATATGCTTAATATTTAGTGCAGAGTGTCACGACTATATGTTGTGTACCTGCTATCGTTGGCACTACTCAGAAGAAGGTGCGGAATCTAACGTGCCCCTGGTGTTCACCAGGGACCCCTGCAAGGAGGTATGGACTTCGCTGCAGGAGACACGAAGGCCGCGGTCCTTTCACGAGTCAGATAACGAGGCATGAAAGAGGAGTTGTCAGGCAAGCCGGGTTGGTAACTGTGCTGGCAATGAAGGTACACCAGGAATATTCGATGGGATGGTGAGACAAGCCGGGTCGGTAACATTCTGGAGGCGTAGTACAACAGGGAGATCCAAAAGGAGTAGTCAAACGGTCCGGGTAACAAGGGTCACAGGCAGGCAGGAAGATTCAGGAACAGACAAGTACTAGAAAACACTGGGAATGCTGGAGGCAGGTAGAGACCTGATACTCTGGCACTAGTGAAGGGCCAGGAAGTGCTTTAAATAGATGGGTGGGACCAATGGGAGCAGAGCACAGTGGCACTGTCATAGCTAGCTCCAGGAGGTATAATAGCGTCCCGTTGCCTAGCAACAGGACACGCATTTATGCAGTGGCCAGATGGCCTGAAGTGACGCGTCTGGTTACTAGGCAACAGACTTGCTGAGAGTCGGCACAGGCGACCGTCCCGGTGAGATCGCGAGGCGGCGCCTGACAGTATACCCTCCTCCTCCTCCTCCCTGTTGAAGAAATCTTTTGAGTAGAAAGGGGGTAGGAAGATTCAATTTGTCCACCCAAGATCTCTCCTCAGGACCAAAATCCCCTTAATGAACAAGGAATTGCTGCCGGACATAGCAAACACGGGAATCCAGGATTCTGCCGATCTCAAACTCTGTTCCAGAAGAAGATTGAACCGGAGGCGGTTGAGAAGGGAGTAGAAAGAATTTGTTAAACACCAGCGGTTGAAGTAATGATACATGGAAGGTGTTGTAGCACCGTAAAGAAGCAGGTAGCTTTAGTTTGACGCAGACAGGATTGATGACCTGTGTGATGGTATAGGGACCAATGGAACGTGGAGCCATCTTCATAGACAAAACTTTTAGTTTCAAATCCTTAGTAGACAGCCATACTTGGTCCCCTACTCTTAATAGAGGAGTAGGTCTTCGGTGACGATCCGCAAAAGTCTTGTGGTGCTGTGTAGCTTTCTGCAGGGCTGTCTTGGTTTTAGCCCAGATAAGGGCAAATTCTCGATAGAGGGTATCCACCATTGGAATTGAGGAGGTGGAGATAGGGAAGGGAACCGAAACAGTAGGATGTGTCCTGGTCACAATGAAGAATGGGGAGAAGCCGGTGGATTTGTGGACGTGCTGGTTGTGCGAAAACTCTGCCCAGGGAAGAAACTGTGACCATTTGCTCTGATTGTTTGAGGTAAAGCAGCAAAGAAAGGTCTCTAAGTCTTGGTTAACTAGTTCAGTCTGGCCATGAGTCTGAGGATGATACCCCGAAGAGAATTTCAATTCTGTACCCAGTTTTTACAGAAGGACCTCCAGAATTGGGAGGTAAACTGGACTCCTCGATTGGAGATGATCACCTTGGGGCAGCCGTGTAATCTAAAGATTTCTTTAATAAATATGATATACAACTGGCTGAAGGTAGACCGGTGAGAGGAATGAAGTGAGCCATCTTGGAAAACCGGTCGATGACAACCCAGATAGTATTGAATCCGGAACTGCAAAGGAAGTCGGTAATAAAGTCCATCGCTATACTTTCCCAGGGAGTATTGGGTATAGGAAGTGGGCGAAGTAAACCATGTTGAAGTCAGCAAATTGGATAAAGTCATTTCAATTAATATCGAGCAAACTTGATTGTCTTTGTCTGAAATTATGCGTAGAGCATGCTACGGCGTGGAAGGGCGTATCCAGCTGCAACATAAGGCAATAACAGTTTTTACACTTTTGTATACATTCGCACAAACACACACATTTGTAAATAGTACACATTAATTGTAGTTGCAACACATAGTTAGTTATGTCGAAATATAGTAGTGTTTATGTGTAATAAACCCACCCTCCCTTAGGATGTAAGCTCGTATGAGCAGGGCCCTCTTTCCTCCTGTCTCCATACCTGTTCTTCCACTCCGTCTCTACTGTATTTGCCTGCCCGGAGTTTACGAAGTATTGGTATTTTATGTTTAATGTTCTGTACTGTTTTGCCCTGTATGGTCTACTGTTTGTACTGTGTACAGCGCTGTGGAAACCATGTGGCGCCTTACAAATAAACGATTATAATAATAATAATAATATTATAAGTTATGTGCATATTAGTGATACATATGGTTCAGGTTAAAGGAAATGTGTCATGTCTGATCATATTAATCCCCTTTACGTCAGCAGCTGTCTGGTGTATTCGGCGAAGAGATCGCACATTGCATACTCTAGTTATTGATGTTAGGGAATAAACCTTTAATATGATGCTGTCACTCACCAGACTGTTAGTGCCTCTAGGTTGGGACATGGGTCTCTCTCGCTTCTGCTGGCGCCTCTCCTGAGCCGCGGCCGTCCGCCATCTTGACTAAGATTGCGCATGTGCAGAAACCCTGAACTGTTAATACCTTGCCTCTAGTCTCATTGGTTAATTAATAACCTCTCAGTACTTAAGGCACCTGTTGCCTTATTACCTTTGCCTGTTCTTGGTTCTCATTCCTTGAGACTCTGAGGTGTTTCCTGTTTCTGCTCGTGTTATCCGTTTGCTCTGGACAAGTCTCCTCTCCACATCGGTAGTAGAACTTACCCGCTGCAGACTACTCTCGCTACCTCCGTTACCTGCCTGCTCCTGGACAAGTCTCCTCTCCACATCGGTAGTAGAACTTACCCGCTGCAGACTACTCTCGCTACCTCCGTTACCTGCCTGCTTTTGGACAAGTCTCCTCTCCACATCGGTAGTAGAACTTACCCGCTGCAGACTACTCTCGCTAACTCCGTTCCACGCCTGCACCTGGACAAGTCTTCTCTACACATCAGTGGTAAAACTTGCCTATTGCAGACCACTCACATTACTCTGTTCCATGCCTGCGCCTGGACAAGTCTTCCCTTCACATCAGTGGTACAACTTGCCAATTGCAGACCACTCACGCTATTCTGTTACACACCTGCGCTGGACAAGTCTTCTCTACATATCAGTGGTGAAACTTACCAGCTGTAGACCATTCATGTTTCCTTGTGATATAGCTACTACTCTGTATGGTACCTATTAGCTGGACTAAAGTCTACAAGTGCCTCTGTATTGTAGCTGCAAGTCGCTGACTCTTCGACTATATTGTTGATTGGCCTTTGCCTAACGTTATCCAGTTATCAAGTACTGGCCTGCTATATGCTACCTGCGTGCTAAGGCACTTGGACTCTTTCCCCATTTTATCCTGTTTACTAAACTGCTGTACCATCACAGTTCCACGGTGCCAAGACTCAGCATTTATACTATTGACATTCCTTTCCTCTATTCTACTGTATGGTGCCACTGATTCACCACATTACCCAGTGGTCCGCACTTCTGGTAAGTGTAGCTACACCTGGTGAATTCTGGGTAAAACTCCTAGTGCCCGTTACAGATGCTGACTATAAAATGCTAATAGACTAGTTGTAACTGGAGCCTTGGCGGGAAGAAAGGAGCACATCCCCTGGAGAGATGACCCCCACCTTTGGATTCTTTAGTTTGAACTAGCCTATGATCTGCAACACCCTGGACCTTCCTGAAGCCTGGACCAATAGAAGCAAGCCATACCATCTACATTGTTTTACTGTATTTCTGTTTGCATATAAGCAGTAGCTTTCATCTAGTGTTCAGTCACATTGACCACAGACTTCAGACCTGAATGACTGTTCGCTGGATCTAGAGCGACTGCGATAAGTAACGGCTGTACTTATTATTATTTCGCTTGAATTATTCTGCTACTTTTTGAGTATAAATATTTGTGCGTTGGAAACACAAATCGAGATTCGACAATCGTTATTGGATAACGACAAAACGTGCATAACAATTTGGGGGCTCGCGGCAGAGGTTATGTTGCCGGACGATACGCAAGACCAACGGATTTCGGTTCCGCAACAAAGGGTGGAGACGCGTCATATACGGGTAAGAACACAATGTGTTCAAAACCTGATTTTTACTCTGTGTTGTGAAACCGAATGTCCGTTTTGCATAATCTGAAGGTGCGCTAACTGGAATCTAGGGACAAAAGAGAAAACTGTTTCTTTTTATTGTCATATTGCGTTTTAATATATTGTATTGCTTAGCGTATGTATACTTCCTGCCTAGCGTATATGAACTTCCGGTACATTTTCCATGTGGTTTAACAATTGTTTTGATAGTTGTTATACATGCATAGTATAATCACTTGTTAAAATCTCTGGAACATTATTACTATTGTTGGGAACTTTGATTTTCTGCACAGAAAAGGTGTATGTCGCGTGATTTGGTGACTTTAATATACACCGAGGTTTTGATCTATTGTTGAATAGAGTGTCAGTTGCTGTCTGACGAGGCAGGTGCCCAACTGGTGTACGGTATACAAGGCAGGTATACTGGTGGCGGAAGCAAAGCAAGTTTTCGCGACGCGCACACAAGAGTAATCGCATCGTTTACTAATAACTCGTATCTTTAAGTGTTGCGATCGGAAGGCGTGGCAAGGAAAGCCGTGTTCGCGACTTGGGAGCACGAGAAGGAATTAAGTTGGTAAGGCTGGTAATTGACTTTACCGGATGCTGCCAGTTGTAATAAACTCAGCAGATTTTGTTGGAGAGTCAGGGGTAATCGAGGAGCTGATAACCCTTTAGTCCGCATTGATATTTCTGTATTAGGGGACCTTGTTTAAGACGAGAGAAAGCGAGTGGACGCGGCTTGTAGCAAATACGTCCACAGGCCGGTAAAATATCTCTAGCGGTAGATTGCGGGTGGCAGAGTGTTGAAAGTAGTGCCAGGATATTGTGATATTTCTGGAACCCTATTTTGTGGCAGGATATTGTGATATTTCTGGAACCCTATTGTTCAGCATGGGTGCTAAGCAGATGCTAGAGATGGCCGAGGTACTGCCTAAGGAAGGGCCTATTGGTTCAGCGAGGTTTCTCATGTGTACGAAGTATGGTGCATACGCAACTGCGTATTGCGACACGTGGGTCAAGATGACCAAGGATTGTGTTAGGCCTTTCCCAACAATAGGGAGTTTTAATGCAGAGGTACTAAATAACGTAAAAGATAAAGTGTGGTTGATTAAGTCAACGAAAGTGAGAAATAAACATAAAGATTGTTTGAAATTGTGGCAAATGGAAGGCAACACGTGACAGGGAAGCGAGTGCACAGCGGAACTAGGCGCGGCGAAAAGTGCACGCACAACGGAAGTAGCCGTTGAGAAGCGTGGAGAACTCAGCGCAAGCACGCCCCTGCCACCTTATGTGGCGGGAGGTGTAAGTACAGCCGTTATTAAAAATGAAAAAAAGGAAATTGCTAAGTTATATCCTGTTTTAAGTCAGTTTAAAGCAAGTGTTTCTGAAGAAGAGGATGAACCCACTGTAATTTCAGCCATTGCCCATGCTGTTAATATGCTAGAGGTTCAGCGTAAGTATGGAAAGGGGGCAATGGCTGAGATAGTTGAGAGTAGTGTGACCACTAGGAGGGAAAACCTCCAAAGTACTGAAGTAGTTAATCCTGAAGATAGTATCCTGTCCGCACAATATCAGTTCCCAATGGGAAAGCGGATAAGGATGGTGTAGTTCCTTTAAGAAATGTTACAATGCATTGTCCTTGGACTAGATCAGAATTACGTTCCATTATGACTGAATTCCCAGATCCTAAAAAAAAGTTGGCTAAGTGTCAGAAGTTTGTTAAAGACTTAGGAAATGCACACAAACCTACCAATAAGGATTGGCGTGTGGTGTTGAGGGCATGTCTTCCTCCCAATACTAACATACAAAAATGTATTAAAGATTGTTTGTTGGAGGAAGACGACACTGTGACAGATGAGGTTAATCAAGAGAATATAGAAAAAATTGTCTCACATTTAGCCATCTATTTTCCAGTAGTAGTAAATTGGAGTAAAATTTTCACCATTAAGCAGAAAGATAGTGAAACTGCAGCGGACTATTTTGCTAGAGCTCTTGCATCAATGACACAGTTTACTGGGATATCAGATATAAAGGAGAATCCACATCTCAGGGAAGTAGCTGTAACGGTACTGATGGATGGTTTAAAGGAAAACCTAAAGACAAGGGTACAGACCTCAACACCTGGTTGGAGGGGTAGCACGGTAGATTCTCTTAGAGAGATTGCCGTGTAACACGACAAAAATATTTTTAGGAAGAGGGAAGAGAAGAGTGGCAGGTTGATGACGGTGAGTATACAAGCGTTAGAGGGAATACATACACGACCACCAGCATATAACCCACATGAAAGGAAACCTAGAATGTTCAGATGTTATAATTGCAAAGAAGAAGGACATATGAGGAAAGATTGTAAAAAGGGAAGATACAATTCTAATGGAGGGTCACATAGATATCCTCCAAGGAGGAATTCACATAGCCTAGAAGACTTACATCTACCCGCGCATGTAATAGCAGCAAATGCTGCGCGGGAAAGCGATAGTCAGCGCTAGGGGTCAGGTCATACCTGTAGTCTACAGCCAGTGAGGTTAACTGAGAGTCTGAGAGAAGAACCAACAATGATAGTTGACATAGCTGGTAGGAAACAAGTAAAGGGGATGTTGCTGGAAATACCGGGTTCCCTATGGACCAGAGATGGACAGGACACTGGATTGATGGCAAATGTAGCTCCTGTGATGTAAATCTAAAAAGTGGTAGGATAGCTCCAAAAATCCCACAGTATCCATTAAAACCGGAGGTGGAACTAGGGGTATATCCTGTTATTGAGAGGCTGTTGCAACAAGGGATTTTAATTCATACATCCAGTAATCCCCTTTACATCAGCAGCTGCCCGGTGTATTCGGCGAAGAGATCACACATTCAATACTCTAGTTATTGATGTTAGGGAATAAACCTTTAATATGATGCTGACTATAAAATGCTAATAGACTAGTTGTAACTGGAGCCTTGGCGGGAAGAAAGGAGCACATCCCCTGGAGAGATGACCCCACCTTTGGATTCTTTAGTTTGAACTAGCCTATGATCTGCAACCCCCTGGACTTTCCTGAAGCCTGGACCAATAGAAGCAAGCCATACCATCTGCATTGTTTTACTGTATTTCTGTTTGCATATAAGCAGTAGCTTTTATTTAGTATTCAGTCACATTGACCACAGACTTCAGACCTAAATGACTGTTCACTGGATCCAGAACGCCTGCGACAAGTAACGGCTGTACTTATTATTATTTCGCTTGAATTATTCTGCTACTTTTTGAGAATAAATATTTGTGCGTTGGAAACACAAATCGAGATTCGACAATCGTTATTGGATAGCGACAAAACATGCATAACAGCCAGCAGGGGCCTTCCAGGATGTTTTGTGTTGGGCACAGATGGTGCAACCTGCAATAAACTCACGTACGTCTATACGTATAGTGGGCCACTAGAAATGGCGACAGAGTAGTATTGTGGTCTTTTTTACTCCGGCGTGGCCGGCGATGCGGGAGGAGTGAGGCCACTGTAAAGTCTTGAGTCGCAGATGTGGTTCCACAAAAAATCGTCTGGATGGAGGAATGGATGTCTTGGTTCTGGTAAAAGCCACGATATTAGAGGGATCGATAATACATTGAGGAGCTAATGGATTTAGGCGATTAGAATCATCAAAACAGCGAGATAAGGCGTCTGCTGGCCTGTTTTTAGCACCTGGACAGAATGTGAGGGTCATGTTGAAGCGAGCAAAGAAGGATGCCCAGCTAGCTTCCCATGGATTTAGGCAGTGAGCTTCACGAATGAATACCAAATTCCGAAGATCTGTAAATATGGTAACGGGATATAAGACACCCTCCAATAAATGATGCCATTCCTGTAGCGAAGCTTTAATAGCAAGGAGTTCTTTATCCCTGATTCCATAATTGATTTCACTAGGAAGGAACCATCTGGAGAAAAACCCGCTTGGAGAATTAGTACTAGATGAAGTCTTTTGAAATACCACGGCACCAATGCCCACCGAAGAGGCATCAATTTCCACAAAGAAAGGTCATTCCTCGTCTGGCTGGGAGAAGACTGAAGCCGAGGAAAATGCTTTATTTAGGGTGGCAAAATCAGAGATGGCTTCTGGAGACCAGATCTTAGGGTTAACAGATTTCCCAGTTAACGCTGTGATAGGAGCGATAATGGAGGAGAAATCTTGGATGAACTGCCGATAATAGTTAGCGAAGCCGATGAATCTCCGAATCACTTTGAGACCCTGCAGTTGAGGCCGATCTAAGATAGCAGACACTTTGTTAGGATCCATCTGTAGTCCTGAGTCAGACACAATAAAACCAAGGAAAGGTACTTGGGATACTTCGAAGACACATTTCTCCAGTTTGCAATAGAGATGGTGTTCACGTAGTCTACGTAAGACTTCTTTCACTTGTTCCTGATGAGAACTCAGATCTTTAGAGAACACCAAGATATCATCCAAATAGACCACTTCAGATGTGTAAAGGAAATCCTGAAAGATGTCATTGACAAATTTTTGAAAGATGGCAGGGGCATTGCATAGGCCAAAGTGCATTACCAAGTACTCGAAATGGCCATCCCTGTTATTGAAGGCCCCCTTCCACTCGTCACCCTTCTTGATATAAATCAGGTTGTAGGCCCCTTGAGCGTCTAATTTGGTGAAAATTTGAGATCCACTGATTCTGTCAAAGAGATAGGAGATAAGGGGTAGAGGATACCGATTCTTGACTGTAATGCGATTGAGGGAACGATAGTCAATGCACGGGCGGAGTGACCCATCTTTTTTCTTGACAAAGAAGAATCCGGCCCGGCCAGAAAAGTGGACTTGCGGATGAACCCACATTTCAGGTTCTCAGCGATATATTGAATTATTGCCAAAGTCTCGGGATGGGACAAAGGATAAGTTCACCCTTTGGGTATTGGTTGATCAGGAGTCAGAATGATGAAACAGTCCCAGGGACGATGGGGGACAGGGGGTAAGGTCTCAGTTTCAATCTTGCTGAACACGACCTGAAACTCAGTGTAGGCAGCCGGAAGGACAGAATCAATACCTGTAGAATGAGCAATCACCCGAGATCCGGGAGAAAAAACTCTGGACATGCATCTGTGATGACATTCTGAACCTGATCGGGTAACCTGAGCACGACCCCAATCCATCTGTGGTGAATGCATCCGTAACCAGGGTAGTCCCAAGATAAGAGGATTAATGGATTTAGGCAACACTAAGAACTGAATCATCTCGCTATGAAGAGCTCCTACCATCAACCAAATTGAAGAGGTGACGGAGGAGATGGAACCGTTGGCGACACGGTTACCGTCCACTGCCATTAATGGCAACGGTTGACACAAAGGTAGTACAGGAATTTAAAGCCCAGAAATGAGAGTGACAGATATGAAGTTCTTCTAAAATGGCCTCCCTGCCATCGTTGAGGAGGACGGTTTTCCCGGTCTCTTGGAGCAGGCTCTGAGAAGGTGTCCGGAATCTCCACTGTAAAGGCAGAGACATTGTTTGAACCGCCTTTCCCTTTCTTCCGGGGACAATCGAGAACATCTAACTTGCATGGGTTCGTTCATGGGCAGAACCGGGTTTTGGAATTGAGGAGCAAGACGAGGTACAGTCCGCCTGGTAGTGTAGCGTTCTTGCGTGCGTTCTTGGTAACACAGGTCTACCTTGATACAAAGGGCAATAAGGGAATCAAGATCTAAAGGAAGATCCCGGGAAATTAGTTCATCTTTGATCCGCTCAACCAGACCTTGTCAAAATGTTGCCACCAATGCCTCGTTGTTCCATTTCAGTTCAGATGCCAAAGTCCGGAACTGAACTGCATATTGACCCACGGACAGGTTACCTTGACAAAGGCTCAGCATACTGGTAGCTGCAGAAGCTACTCTCCCAGGATCATCAAAGACTCTCTTAAAGGCTTCGATGAAGGAGGGCATGTTGCTAAGGAGAGGATCCCCTCGTTCCCACAGGGGCGAGGCCCAGACGAGTGCTTAAATGCTCAGGAGGGAGATAATGAATGCCACTTTGGTGCGTTCTGAAGGGAATGCTCCAGGGTTACATTCAAGTTGAATGGCACATTAGTTTAAGAAACCCCTGCATTGCTTGGGATCTCCATCGAACTTCTCGGGGCCGGAATGCACAGGCTGGCGGCGGCCATGGAGATTGTAATCACACTGGAAGATGCAGTCGTGGAGGAAGTTATGGCTGGAGTAGTAGGCAGGGAACCCTGTAAAGCATCGAAGCGGGTAGCGATACCTTGGACACACTGTAGGAGGTGTGCTTTGGCTGCCTCTTGTTGTTCAACCCGTTGAGCCAGGTGAAGAAGTAGGTCCCTGGCTGAGGGCTCCCCAGACCCCTCCGTAGTCATGGGAAGAGTATACTGTCACGACTATATGTTGCGTACCTGCTATCGTTGGCACTACTCAGAAGAAGGTGCGAAATCTAATGTGCCTTTGGTGTTCACCAGGGACCCCCGCAAGGAGGTATGGACTCTGTCGTAGAAGACAGGCAGGTCACGGTCCTTCCACAAGTCAGATAGCGGGGCCGGGTCAGTAACTGTGCTGGCAATGAAGGT
This sequence comes from Mixophyes fleayi, assembly GCF_038048845.1. Taxonomy (NCBI): domain Eukaryota; kingdom Metazoa; phylum Chordata; class Amphibia; order Anura; family Limnodynastidae; genus Mixophyes; species Mixophyes fleayi. The sequence goes on along the minus strand of NC_134404.1, from coordinate 170,697,046 downwards.
ACACAAGGAATATCCGATGGGAAGACTAGCCGAGTTGGTAACGTTCTGGAGGCGCAGTACAACAGGGAGATCCAAAAGGGGTAGTCAAATGGTCCGGGTCACAAGGGTCACAGGCAGGCAGGAAGATTCAGGAACAGACAAGTACTGGAACACTGGGAATGCTGGGGACAGGTAGAGACCTGATCCTCCGGCACAGGTGAAGGAACAGGAAGTGCTTTAAATAGATGGGTGGACCAATGGGAGCAGAGCGCAGTGGCGCTGTCATAGCTAACGCCAGGAGGTATAATAGCGCCCCGTTGCGCCTGTATGTGGTGGCCAGGCGGCTGGAAGTGACGCGACTGGTTGCTAGGCAACCAGACGAGCTCAGAGTCGGCACAGGCGACCGTCCCGGAGAGACGCAGTGCGCCTGACACAGAGTTACTCAATTAGTTTTAAGGAAGGTCCAGTTGTAATAGTATGCACAAACAAAAGAGTCAAAAGTAGTTTGAGAAAAATACTAGGTATGGATGCAGTGTAGGTAGCCTTCCAATACTATGAGGCACAAACAAATGATGTGGTTGCCATGTGTTGTGGGCCACCTGGTGTCCAGTATATACATTTACTGTGGACTGTAGATGCTTGATGGAAACCAGTTCCTGCCCCCATCACACACCCTACCTCCTCATGGCAGCAGGGGCTTACTACCCTACATGCAGAACTAGGTTTATTCTCAACATACTTGTTTAAATTAAAGACTTGAACACTATGGGGTCGAGTCATTAAGGAGAGCCAAGCAAAATAAAAGGAGTAAGTTTGCTCCTGGACAAACCACGTTACAATGCAAGGCGTGCAAATTACAGTATTTCATCAATTCTAAGACGCCATCGAATGTAAGATGCACACTAATATCAGTAAAAACCAAAGAAAAAAAGCTTTGATTATACACAATGATCGATGCACAATAACTTTTCGCTTCAATGTAGCTTTGTGCAATCTTTTTGACAACATTTTGATTGCAGTAAGGGATCAAAATGAATGAAATACAGCTCCACTATGGTGGTTCCACACTTGCAAAGAGCGCCACTGTATTCAGAGGATGGGGTGATGCTTCCGTCTGCTATTCTAAGCCGCACCCGCTATTCTAAGATGGATGAACCCCGGTTTAGAGATGTTTATATGGGAAAAAAGGTGCGCCTTAAAATTAAAGCAATACAGTAGTTTATTATTTTGCTCATAAGGAAAATCCTGGCTGCTTTTTCATCTAGCACACAAATACGTGATAGCTTTATTTTTACACTAAAATTTAAGGGTGATCCAGGACATGCCCTATCCCAACTATAAATCTGTCCCCACGTTTTAAATTTACCTCCCTTCCAATGCAACATGGTTTTGCCAAGTTGGGGAATGGGTGAGTCTGCATGTGCCCCATAGGAGGAGTTCTGTTGGCTTTGGTTCTCTCTGTAGAAAGCAGGCTGCAGGGGCATCCACAGTCAGTCAGAGGTTCCTTCTGAGAACCTCAAGCTCATAAGCTGGTTAGAGACAGAGCTGTAGCTGCTCTGCTCTTCCAAGCATGACCGGCCTGACCCCTCCTGGGTAAAACTTTGCTTGATAGCATCTGTGTGAGGGTGAAAAAGAAGCACAGGTACAAGTTGAGTACCACTGACCTAGTTGTTCCAGGTGGAACCAGATTCTTTTGGGTTAAAAGAGTTAAAGACTCGTGACTGCAAGGTTTATTAAAAAGTTTTTCTTTATTTGCTAAATATACATACAAAGAGAAAATTAATGTAAATACTTAGTGTGACAGGATGGACTTCCAAAGCCACCCTGTCTGTTGTGTTGCTGGGGACCGGCTGGACTTTCCCTGCCACCGTCCCCTTTCTTTATCCCAAATGCGCCATCTCACTGCCACCATTAAGCTCCTTCACCACCACCTAGAACCGCGTCCGTCTGAGTAAATTTTGCTGCTAGTGTACCCCCTTGCTGGTACACTTGATCTCTTGACTTCAGATCAGGGTTGCTGTGGTTGGTTCCCCCTGGCCTATCACACTGGCAGGAGCTGCAGGGTAGCGGGCATAGCGTTGGTATTAGACTCTGGGTCCCAACCTCAAAGCAGCCGGATAATGGATTAGATTGGGTCTAATCTGTAGGTCACAGGAATTACAGTAGGTAAGTAGGCATCAAAGCAGGTTCCTTAAGCAGTTTATTAGCTCAGAAAGTCCTAAAAAAGACAGTTACACACTAGTTTGAGGTACTAGTGATATCCAGAAAGTACACATGGTATAATATTAATACATGGTCAAACAGTGGGCTGTTTATACACTTTTACACAGATATACTGGTAGGAGGTACTCCATCCTCCTGCCGTTCTAACCAATCCAGGTGCTTCATGCAGCCTGCCCATAAATCAGACTGGTAGAGTTTAAAACCTTTTTACATTGCTGCTACTGGCACCACTCCGCCTGAGGTTTTCTATTGAATGTTTACCACCAGGATATAACATTTCTCTAATCTTGCTTTGATCACAATTTAACTTGCAAATTCTCAGTCATCTGTGATCACTTGCATAGGGAGTCTACCAGCAAGTATAATTACCTCATCCTGTCTTTCAGGCTCAACAGAAGTTTTAGCCACTCAGCGATGAAAAGGTCTAGTTTACATGAGATTACCTGTCTCCAGAGAGTTGCAAAACCTAAACATGATATACTGTCTCAGAAGTTAATATATTTCCACACATGCCAATATAAAAAGATAAGTACATTTGAAATGATATATAGTGGTGCACTGTGCTGCTAATTAAAATATATACAATAAGTTATTTCAATGTGCTCCAGCCACAAATAAGTTGTTTATAAGTGATCCAGCCATACTTAGCTTCAATAGTCATCTCAGCAATATGTTCAATCAACGTTAACTTCCTTTCTAATGAAAGCTGGAATGTGATGAACCCTGACACTGCTGCAGTTTGTCCGGTCGTGAGGCTGAGGCTGTTGGTTGTAATCCAGCTTTTATCGCCAGTAAATAAGGGTCCCGGAAATAACTTACATTTAAGGTTATAAACATGATTCCAGACTTTTCTTTGGTACCTTATTGATAAGTAGAATACATTCTCTGTAAGCGTGTGAGACAACACCATGGCAGATATGTTGCCATGTCTCGGTTCTGCCTTAGTTACATAAGCATTTCGTAATATACAAATAAAAGTACAATAACTACAAAATGGAGCTCGGGGGCCATTTTGTTTGGCCTATCACACTAGTTCACTAAGTTTTCTCACAGATTATTACCTAGATACAACCCATGTACTTTGTGTAAATAATGCACATCATCAAGAACACTACTCAGAGTTCAGAGGACATGGCAGAGAACAGCATGGTCTGGAGCAGCAAAAAGGTAGCTACACTGGGGCCATCAGCATTAAGTTTAAATAATGAAAGGACCTCCATAGCTGCTACCCTTGCTACACCGGTAGTTATGGCAATTTTTTTTTGATCTTGTGAAAACTCCTGCAATCCAGCAACCTAATTGCCACTGCCTACTATTGCCATTGTTATTTGTTATTATTACATTGAGGCTCTCACTCGGTGTAAGTGGTGCCTGAATTAGGTGGTGTAGCAAGGAAGGGGGAGCAAGGGCATGCACTTCGCAGTCACAGGCCTCTTCACTGTGGATCAGCAATCTATTCCTCGAGTACCTGCCTTCCTTCATCTCCTCTTCGTATTTCTCCACTTACATCCTCTTCTAACTTCTATCCTCTCCACCACTCTACTTTGCACATTGTGGCTGATCAGTTTTCAATTATTGGTAAGTAACTTAGTCTGGGGATTAATGTTATATGTAGGGGTATTAATGCTATGCCAGAGTAGTTTTAATGTGATGTAAGGGCTGGTGTGGAGTGGTATGAATATTATGTGGGGTGGAGTATTAATGTTGGCTGCACAAATCTATACTCAATGGTATAAAACCAGAAACAAGTAGTCATGTCACATCAAAATAGGGAACAAAACAACTTTTGTGCACTTCACTTGAAAATAAGCAATGTATGTGTCACACGCCGCTCCCTTAATCAGGTCCCGGCTCTGTGACTTTCCATTTAAGAACCATGATTCTGCTTGCTTCTCCTTCAGACCTTAGTTTCACAGGTGTTCCCAGCTACTGTGATCTGGACCACTCCCTAAACCTCATTGGTCCTGGAGCACTATATTAACCTCCCAAGGTTATGGGCTTATTGCCTGATCTTTGTGTTACTCAGTCTACCTTGGTCTAGGCTGAATCGCCTACTGCTGTTACCTGTGTGCTGGACTTCTACATCTACAACCGCCATACCTGGTACTTGTGGTTCCACACTGCTTACTGAATCTCCTACGGCTGTTACCTGTGTACTGGACTTCTACATCTGCACACTGAACTGTCTCGTGAGTTGCCTATTACATCTGCACTCATATTGATTGGCTCAACTACCTCTCTGCTTGGCTGCCTGTATTCTCTATTGAACTACAATCAAGTTACCTTGTCATCCGTGGTTCTATGTTTGGCACTGCTATTCTTATTACTCTGCTGATTATTAGTTGCTGGACTGTTGTTAAGAATATATTGCCAAGCTAGTAGTCAGTTCCGTTATTCAAGTTGTGTGCGGTCTATCTTCATGCCGTTGCTATTGGTTACCAACTGAACTTCTTTCGTGATTTCATTGTATTTTGTGAACTGCCGTGTACTCAGCTTGCTGAGTTGTACATATCTTATACTGTTGCTGTTATACCATCTATCAATATACTATATTGCAACGCTACTAACATCTTCTGTGTTTTGTTCAACCTCCACCATCCACTGCTAATAACATCTAAGTAGTGGCAAAAGGGATCCATAAAATATCCATAGCCGTGACAGTATGCACATTGTATTCTGCAGCATAAGAAAACCAAAACAATAGCTTGATACCATATTATTGAATGAACGTTTTAACACAACATACTGTATTTAGTATATAAAAATTATGACAGTGTTTATGAAACCAAACCAACAGATGACTCTGCTTTCAAACAAACACTCAATTACACGCTTGACAAAATGTAAATGCATTCACTGATCAGAGATTACGCATTAGAAGCATTGAAAATATAGAAATGGCTTTTCCATTGTAGATGGACCCAGACCCAGAGGAAACATTAGATCACAATAGACTATACTTGAACAGGATAGCTGTAATGTATTTCCTAGGGTTATTTTTCTCATTTGGGTATATGGCATTGAAGCTCAATTTTTGTATTTTTTTTTTTATTTTTTTTTCTGTACAGTGTTTTATTCATGCTGTTTATGCACCCAGTGAATAATTATATATTTAAAATGATCTGAATACAAGTTGACTTCCTTTACATCATCGTGTTCAGCACATCATATATTATATAATGCTCTTACTATGCATATGATAAGTTTAGTCATAAAATATTTTTTACCACCACTGTCGGAGTAGAAAAATTAAAACATAAAGCATGTCCATTGCCTTGGAAAATTTATGATTCTGTACCACACGAATTATACTGTGCAACAATTATATATGTATATTATTAAATGTGTTTGTGGAAAAGTTAACGTGGTATAAATATATAAAACGGCACGTATAACCACATTTAAGTATGGTAGCCACTTTAGCTTGCCATTCAGTATACATTCTTCAAGAAAGGGCACTTTGCAGCTTATAGATGAAATCAGGTTACTCCATTCATCTTCTGTGTTCTTGTTACCCACTTCCAGGAAGTAAACCTAGTAGGCAGGGCCGTCTTTCCGACTGGGCACGATGGGCAGGTGCCCGGGGGCCCAGTTGGACAAGGGGGCACGAGGCAGGGACTCCTGTAAAGGGGGAAAAAAACAAAACCTTTTGCAGTTACTGTGATGACCTGACATTCACTGTGAGCTCAACATGGAGCAGCGCAGTACAGCCGCAACAGCGATGAAGAAAAGAAGGCAACTGAAAGGTAAGTTAAGAAAGTTTTTATATATATATATATATATATATTAGGCATATTAGGCCCCGGTGAAATGCTTTGCCCAGGGGCCCATGATGTTAAGATGGCCCTGCTAGTAGGTGACCTTTAGCAATCTATTCTGTCAATGAAATCATTACCCGCTGCGAGGCACTTATAAATGCTGGATCACAGGGAATTTTTATGGTTCATCTGTGCCTCAGGGATAAAGAGGAGGCCATGTTATTGAGATGGGGGTTATGACAAATGGAACTTATAATTCATGATAGTAATATATAAGGCACTTTTGTTTTCGCACAGAACCCTGTGCTCCAGTTTCCATAAGTGTACAACACAGCATCTGGACTATACTTGTTAATGATGGAATTAAGGATAAGATCACCAAATTCTTTTTTGGAAGTAATGTATAAATGTAACCCCTATTATATGGCTTCATCTCAGTCCTGTCTATGCCTGCCACCCAAAGCTGTGTCAACAAAGAACTATTGGTGCTTCAACAAATTCCTATCCTATGATGTTGGGTTTGTGATGCCACATGTTGCATAGATGGCCAAATGTCTATCATTGGCCCAACAAGGAGGTAGTAACTGCAGGAAGGCAGTGCTGGATACGGAGCTTTAAACAGGTTTTATTCTTTAGTCTCTACAGTTTTTTTAATAATCAAATGAGCTTCATTCACATACTGTATGGTAGGAATAGTTATACACGCAGCTACAGGAACATTTTATCCTAACTGGCTGATTTCTGGAGGTCATTACATGACTGTTGCTCAGCTGAAGCTTTGTACAAATGCTCCACAACTTCCATTTAACAATTTTCTGCATTGCCCTAAGCAGCAAGCATAAAAGCGTTTCAGAAAGAGACACAAATTCTCCACAGCTTGAAAATCCCAGCCATCTGACGTAGACAGATTTATAGGTTTAGTGGAAATTGCTTTCCCGAGCATCCAGATTAAATACTGAGTGGCGTTTCTTTTCTGTATGGGTAAACATCCTTCTAATAATGAGATGACCCACCAGTGTCTTAAAGAAAAAACAAAATTTAGTCTTAGTGTTTTGTTTGTGATTATTATTATTTTTGGGCTATAGGCTACAAGGTATCATGCTTGCCTCTAGCTTTATTGGGATATGCTCTCTATTTGTTCTTTGGCCATGGAGTGTGAGTGCTGAGATCAGAGTCCATTGGCAGACAAGAGGTATACCTGAGGTGTATAAGCAAGGCAGGTGAGTACCAATAAACTGTTTTCACATGGGACTAGTAATTGGTACATTATTCTATAGTAATATGTTTCTTATACATAAATATATAGGTAAATGAGAGATATATATATATATATATATATATATATATATATATATATATATATATATATATACTTATGTATTTCTTATAAATAATGACATTCATTAAGCTCCAGCAAGCAAAATGCAATATATTTTATTATTATATAACATGAGCACTGAGTATGTGAGTACTGTACGGTGATTTAATGAACAAATTCGTACTGGTATTGTTTATTTACATTGGAGATGAACGACAGTCTGCTATTTATGCATGTTGTTCATCTAATTAATCCTAATGTTAAACAAATTACTTGTCATTATAACCCTTTAAGCTTTGAGATACAATCTTTATATTTCAAACACAGAAATATTATAATATTGGTCATTCTATGTATTGTTGTTGTACTGATATAGTGTTTATTTATTAGTATAAAAATGGGTTTATTACAGGCTGTTTACAAACATTACATAGATAAATATTTTTTACAAAGTAATATGTGATTTGTTTTTTGTTTAGCAGTAATGGGTTAAACTAAGCATGTTCTGCAAGCACAATAACAGGTTTAGAGCTTACCCATAATGCCTGCAGCTCAGGCACAGATGTAAGGGAAATATTGACTATTTTTGCAGTATTATTAATAGTATATGCATGAATTAAAACAAGACATCTCTAATCAACACTCTCAAGTCTTGACCTATGTTGCTATTGTGTTTTTTGTTTTTTTGTTTTGTAACTGTTTATTAGGCTTGCTTTTTTGGTTGGCTACTTTAAGTTTTGCAATGAATTCATTAAATACAATCTAACCAGTGGGCAGATACAAAAAAAATGTGGTAGAAATTAGAAACATTGAATATGAATGCTATTTTATAATGACCAACTCATTCTGTAGATACTGCTAGCATTCATGACACAATTTTCAACTAAGGTAAACATTACACATGGAAATGTAGGATTACAGATCTATGGTTGCCCATTAGCTGGTATTTTACCAGCCTGGCTGGTAATTTGACTGCAATGTTAATTGGTCAGGGCCTAACAGAATTAGGAAGACAGGTTATGTTTCCCAGAAAACATGGCAGTCCTATCTGCATCATGTGATTATTCACAAAATCTAGTGTACCAGTGGTACAGCCAGGAACCATTTCATATAGTAACAAAAAAGTATAGTTCATAATTTTATATGCAAGCCAGAATGTAATGGAGGAACAGAGGAGACCCAAATTGACTTTCCTCAATCAGGCAGCATCAACAGATCTATATAAGATTTGCCTTGGGTATATTATTGTGTTGGGAATATGGTCTCTTGTAACCAGTTAGGTCTTTCTTGGCTATTTTTGTAAAAGTTAAAATATACTCATTGCCCTGTAACCTGCAAAACATTAAAATTAACACCTATTTGGAAACTGAAATCTTGATGTAACTAGATCATTAAAACTTAATGGAAAAATATAATGCACCAGGCCTGATAATGTGAAAGTAAACATGGACAGAATCTTAGAAAAAAAATGTGTGGTTTTTTTTTTATTTTGCCACGTTTTTCCATATTTAATAGATATCAAGTAAAAATAAATTTCTTTTATTAAGCTTCTAAGGAAAACCTTATTTGACATATCCTCCCAAAATATATACACAAATCTAAATTTGTGGAGTACTTTTTTAAAACCAGATGTTTACTTCTTGACACTGGCGTATCATAAAATGTAAAACCCTGGCCCTGTCACCTAACATGAAATTGTGAAAAATATCATGATGAAATGTTCATTTCATCAGATGGTCAGAAGCATTCCTGGGTTAGAGGCCTGTAGCAAGTAAGGGACAGGCCAAGGGTCAGGGCTGGCAGAGAGCAGGGATATCTAAATACAAAGCCAAAGGTCAAGGCAATCAGAGTACAAGCAGGGTCCAGAAACAAGCCAGGGGTCAAAACAGGAATCAATCAGCAAACGGACAGTATAGAGTATCCACAGGATAAAGAGAGGTCAGCAATTGAGAGTCTCAGCGCTATAACCGGCAGGGAGGATAAGATCTCCCTGCTTTAAATACTAGAATGGACTAATCAGGGACCAGGGCACCAGAACTACAATTGGCCACAGGAGGCTAATAATGAATTAATTCTTATTGCACACTGTGACGAAACAATACAGTTTCACCATTCAGCACCTGAAGCGCGCAGAACATGGAAACGCAGATGGCCTGTCGCAGCAAGGGGCAGAAGTGGTGAATGGGCAGGAGAGACAGTAACAGGTCACAGTTCTCTGTGCCCTAGGTTAGGGGGAGGTGTGACGAAATATAGTATATCTAATGACTGATTGTTATTTTCTGTTGAATTTATGTATAACACTGTGAATATTTTATGTAACCTTTCAAAGTGTATTTGGTTAACTGACCTGAGTCTGACCTAGGCAAGTGTCAATAGTCTTTTGAAAGTAGCCAGGCCCAGAGATAGATACAATCTCTGAATAGTTTGTGTATTCAGAGGAGTTAGACTTAGCCAGGCCGAACGAGCAGAGGTGAGAACTCGCCAGGTCTGTGAAAATGCCAGGTCTCAGGACATCCATAATTTACTTTGAAAGCCATATATCATTTTGGGCATCCATCTAACTTAGGTGAAAATAAAATTCCTAAGGTGGGGGGGGAGTGAAGAGTCAACCAGAAATGGTTTAAAAATCCCTTGTATCAGTAGTACACTGTTCATTTCTTTGAGGGGGTCTATCACGACTGAAATGTGCCATTCTTCTGAATGTGTACTCCTCACATGCCAATAGCTGAACTTGTAAGTAGGGACTCTGGTTTTTATTTCCTATTTTATTTTTTTTAATTTATTTGTGCTATTTATTGTATACCTGTTTATTACCTTTTTGTAAATTATAGCCTTGGAAATATTTTTCAGATTAAACATATTTAATCTAGGGTATTCTCTGATTCTTTGTGAACTTATGACGGCCAGGGAGGCTCATGCTACACGTGTATGTGATTTAAGTGTGAAATATTAATAAGTGAGAGTGAACATAAGGACACCATAATAAATCCTTTGTGGTGGCAGAAAAGGTGTCTTCATTGCTATGTGACTATGGTGGCGCCAGTCACGGCCAGCTGTTTGGATTGCTGTATCTGGGACAGGCTGGGTGTTCGTGACACACAACGTTGTCCCATAATGCAGGAACACGGCACTGATGCAGAGAGCATCCCAGCTGTTAACCTGGTGATGGGCGGGGTGCCGTTGGAAGTGACATCCTGGTTGTCATGATGACGGCCCATAAGTAAACAACGAGTCACTGCAGCTCGCAAGACTTGACCAACAGGTTAAAGCCAGAGTCTAAAAAAATTAATATTCAAAATGTTGATTTCCATTGCTAGTCATTATCTTGAAAGTCACGGCCCCGTTCAGGTTAATGTGCTACACCAGTCTTCTGTTTGGTATTATATGTTGCGCCAGATAAGGAGCAAATTATTGATGCAATATTTGTAGTACTATATTTGTGAATAGATCAATTATTCTTGTGGTTATATTAAAAGGTTCCTTTGTATACACAAGACTGACATGGAGCTCACAAATAGAATACTCAGTTATTAGTTTCATTGTTTTAAACCTTAACTCTGAGGATCTCTTGTTTTTAAACAATGGTCTTGCTTGGATTTGGGGATACTTTTATCTATAATCCTAATTTTCAAGGCCAATTATGGGACCCAGTCCTGCTGTGCCTTCTGTAAATGACCATTTGAAAATTTGTTATCTAAAAATAGGACTTCTTAATTCAATATTCAAATCATTGCTGCGTAAGCCTGTATTTTATATTTTATGTTAGCAATGCACCCACTCTGGTTGACATTGTTTTACCTTAAATGAGAACTCCAATGGTGGCCAACCCGCATGTGGCTCTTAAAACTTCAAAATGTGGCTCCTGGCTGCAGGTGCTACGGGCAGTGGGTGACAATGGTAAGGGTGGATTCAGGGCCAGGGCAAGGTCTCTAGGCACCCTAGGCAAAGTTTTAGCTTTTTCCCATACCCTCCTGCAAGGCTCTTGCACGCTCAATTCCCTCTTAAAAATTAATGAATACGAATGCTAAATTTATTATTAGTGTAACTGGCCTTACTTGTTTTCAATTGGATCATCTGCCAGTCAAGCTCCTTCTTCAGCAGCAATCTCTCCCACACTGCTTCAGTTTCGGGGAGAAACAGCAACAATTACTGGAGTGCAATAATACAGAGTGAAAGGAACAGGGTGTCCAGGGTAATAGCCAGAAGTAGAGACCTTGCACTCCACTCCTATTGCTGACACCTCGATTTGCTCTGGGCCTGGGAGCAGGGCTATAAATATTTGAGACAAGAATTATCCCACCTGAATATCTTACTCACTGGTGTACCTGTGAGGGCCCCACCAAGAGACAGATGAAACCAAAAGAATGACACTCTCCGTATAGTCTGTCTTACCTTGCTGGTCGACTGCGACTCCCAGGATTGGCGCCTAGGAAAAGGGCACCACAAAACAGCCCACCCACAGGGTTGTCTACAGGCTAACATGTAACACCCACTCTAGGTCTAGTTATAATAAAAATACTACAGCAGCACCCTGGTCCTAATACCATTCTACGTGACTGGTATGCTACGCAACTTTTACTCCTAGCAGTAGGTGTAGTGTACTGCCCTAACTGCAATCCCCACAGCTCCAAGACACCAATACACAGAAAAAAGACAACAGGCACAATTACAGATACCAAAAGCATTTATTCATATAGCGCTCGCATATTCCATAGTGCTCATCGGGTTTTGCCAATAAAATTGTTTTTTGAATATGGCCATCACAATCACCGAATATCGGTGATTTGCCAGATCCACTGCTTAATACATTTACTACTGGGTATTACAGACAGACAGAGAGGTAAGAGGGCCCTGCTCCGAAGCATACAATCGTTAAAATTAAAAGGGTCTGTATTTATGGGCATTCTCTGCCACTGACTCTGGGCCAAAAAATAGGCAATGGCCACACAATAAAATAATCCTGGCAATATTAATTACTATAATTAACTGGTTATACATAGCTAGAACATTTGCAGCCACCTAAGATTGGAAATTTGATATCATCCATTGTGTCTGACTGACCACCATTTTAATATTATACTGTTTACTGCTAATGACACATTGATCAGCATGACATTTTACTAATACCAAATGCACTAAGGCTAATATTTAAAGATAGGTTGCAACTTACTTAATGCAAGAATATTATGCCACGTATTGATATTATCTACAGCGCTGCGGAATCAGCGGCGCTATATAAATACATGGTGGTAAATGGTGATGATGTGTACTTTACACTACATATCCTATATAAATTTGGATTTGTAAACACATATATACCCTAGTCAATTGATGTGTGGATGTCTGATGGGCATGCAAATGGCATAGGCAGGGCCTGATCAACCATTAGGCTGATCAGGCTGCAGCCTGGGTCCCTAGGAGGCGCAGAGCCGGCTCAATTAGCAAGCTTTTAAAAAAAAATTATACTACCTAAAATGTCCGGTGCTGCCTCCTCTGTGATCGGCCACCCTTGGTCTCAAGGGGGGCGGTCCCGGCTGTCAGTGTTTCTAATTACACTGATGCAGGCAGCTAACAGCAAATCCCATGCTGTTAGCTGCCCTGTCAGTGCAGCTGCGGTACTAAGCTTAGTGTGGTCATGTGAGATGATCACATGACCACACTTGCTGCACTGATAGGGCAGCTAAGACCATGGGGTGTGCTGTTAGCTGCCTGTTAAGAAGACAGAAGTGCCGGAGAGAAGAGGAGTAGAAGACTTCAAAGTAAGTTCTATTTGTTAAATATCAGAGGGAAGGAGGAGGGAGATGACTAGGGGGTGAAATTAACTGGAAACTGCTTGATGGTTGTGGGGAAGGGAGTTAAGGAATTAGCTAGGGGGTTAATTAATTGACTGGGGGGGGGTTAATGAAGTGACTGGGATGGTTAATAATGTGACTAGGAGGGGCTAATAATGTGACTGAGGGGGGGTTAATGAGGTAACTGGGGGGGGTTAATGAAGTGACTGAGGGGGATTAATGAATTGATGGGGGGTGAGCAAATGTGTGGGTAGTTGATGAAATGGATGGTAGGGGGTCATAAACTTTCTGGTGGGCGTTGATAAAAATGGCTGGGGGGATGTAGTGGCTGGCGGGGTGGAGCTGATGAAATAGCTTGAGGGGGACATGATATCTGTGTTGTGTGGCGGTGACTAGAATGATAAATACTAGACAGTCAGGGCTTGTAGATGCTAGTATATAATTGTAAATAATTTTCATATATTTATTTTATTGTCTATATCTGTACTAGGGGGTTGTTTTATATGGTCATAATGGAATGGTGTGTTTGGATCATTCAGGGTTTGATAAAATTTTGCACTATAATACAATTTTTGCACATTTTAAATACAGGACTCCAAATTTCAAGAAGCCAGGCAAGTGACAACGCTCCAAGAACAAGCAAAAGAGAACACCAGGTAGTCTACGCTGCAAGATCAGGTGAAAGATGAAGTGCAGAATAAAGTGTGTTTTATGTATTAATTAATATTTTACAAAAAAATATATATATATTTATTACGCACTGTGGTTTGGGGGGCGGGGGCGGAAACTGGTGTAGTAGCCTAGGGCGGCTGTAACCCTTAATCAGGCCCTGGACATATAAGGAGGTCTAATGGCATCAGTGAGGGTCTGATGGGAATGTAAGGGAAATATGGCAAAGTCTGATGGGCAGGCAAAAAAGTCTGAGGGACAGGTGAAGAGGTGTGAAGGGTGTAGCTCTTTGCTGCATCTATAAATATTTTTTGTCTCAGTCTCTGACTGGTTGGTCACCTCTGGAGTAGGCTGTACAACAGTCCTTACTTAATTTTAATACAATAAAATACAATAACTAATGCAATTAATTATTTTAATTGCATCCTGAAGAAACCAGATGCTTGTAATTAGATGCAATCTAAATTCCACTTTCTGTAAAATATATGAGTAGCTTATTTGCTGGAAGTCACATAATCCAAGTATTATTACTGATTCAAAACCGTGTTTCACCTATCGCACTTTTACAATTGACATTTAGGGCTAGATTTACGAAACTGCGGGTTTGAAAACCAACCAATCAGATTCTAGCTGTCATTTTGTATAATGCACTAAATAAATGATAGCTAGAATCTGATTGGTTGCTATAGGCAACATCTCCACTTTTCCAAACCCGCAGTTTAGTAAATATACCCCTTAGTGTTCTTTCTATAAAATTACCTACAAACATCGGTTATTTTCTTCTTTAAAAAATCCTTTCCTGCTGCAGTCCAAAATGGAAATATCAATTAAATACTGCAAACAGACGCCATAACTTCATATAATATAGTAGCCACACTAATGAATTAAGTACAATCAGTTGGAGAGTTGTATCTGCAAACATGCAATTAGTACTGCTGATCGTCATTATTATCACATCCCGTTGCACCAGCCCACCAGCACCCACAACCAATACACCTACTGGCAGATGTATATGTTTTTGCATACAGGTCTCCTTTAGTCGCAAGTACTTGAACATGCCTTTACTGTACTCAGCCTACGCTTGTCCACTGTTTCCATCCTCCGTGGACCTTCCATCTACCATGCATTAAAATGTGCATAAGGACCAATGCGTACACATTTTGTGGTGTGTATGCACAGTGCACAATTGCATATTTTACGATAAGAATACAAACATAGATCTAACCGTGCATGAGAGCAAATGCTGACAAACTCTGTAAATTACATTATTTACTCCAGAGAGATACAAAGATGGCTGGAGGTGGACAAAATTGAGTTGAGTTTCAGTAGGACTGTTCTAATTTGCAGTTCCCAAATGAATAGGATCTTCTACTAAGTGAGGAGGGCTTTGTCTGAGAATAGGAATGGCTTTTATTGTTGGGTCTGGTTTGAATGGGTCAGGGGTGTGGTTTGTCAGGCTAGGGAATGGCTTATTTTGAGAGGAGCTTAGTTGTGAAGGAAGAAGTGAAGAAGCAGTCCAGGTGAGGAGCTAGTCTTGCTTACTGTCATGAGATACAGGGACTGAAGGCCACCTGCTGATATTTGCGCAGCTAAGCTAGGAGGCGCGGAGTCACGCCCCTGGTCTTTGCCAGGGACCCCCGCAAGGGAGTTTGGAGTTTGCTGCAAGGGACTTGCAGTTCGCGGCCCTCCAAGTTAGCTATCAGCGAAGTGGATGGTGAACAGGCGTGGTCGTGCAGGCAGAGGTTAAACCGTTCAGGCAAAAGAGGTACCAGAGGAGTAGGCAAATCAGAGTCAGCAAGCCAAAGGTCAGACACAGTGGGAGCAATCAGGCCAAAGGGAGATCCAGGAGCGCAAACAAAGGGAGCCTGGTCGGCACACAGGAGGTCAGTCAGAGAGCAGGGAAACAGGCTGGAACACTGGAGCATAGAAAGACCTATATACTCTGGCGCCTACCTGGTGTTAGGGGCAGGTTTAAATAGAGGAGCCAATTCCCTGATTGGTGGCAGTAGCGCCGATGGTCAGAGCAGCTGACCGCCGACAGGAAGTGCTGAGAAGCGTCCTGTTGCTTGATAACGGAGAAGTGAGGGAACTGCACATGCACACAGAAAGCGAGGCCTGTAGAAAGAAGACGGCGTCCTGCTGCCTAGCAACAGGAGGAGGTGCTGGCAAAGGAAGGCATCCATTCCTGGCACCGATTGTTAGTGTGGAGACGGCGCCTGACACTTACCCTAGTATTCCGCCAGCTGATAGGAGATTCTCACCTTGCCTAATGTTAGGAATTGCTCTACAGTTATGCCCAAAAGTTTTGAGAATGAGACAAATATTGGTTTTCACAAAGTTTGCTGCTTCAGTGTTTTTAGACCTTTTTGTTGGATGTTGCTATGGTATACTGAAGTAAAATTACAAGCATTTCAGGCAAAAGGCTTTTATTGACAATTACATTAAATTTATGCAAAGAGTCAATATTTGCAGTGTTGACCCTTGTTTTTGAGGACCGCTGCAATTCGACAGTATGCTGTCAATCAACTTTTGGGCCACATACTGACTGATGGCCACCCATTCTTGCCTAATCAATGCTTGGAGTTTGTCAGAATTTGTAGGTATTTGTTTGTCCACCCGCCTCTTGAGAATTGACTGTAAATACATTACTAAAACCCTTACAGTTTAGTGCTTAATGGTGTTCACTGCTTGATTACTAACTTAATGTGCCATTTTTTCCACATTATCCCAGAGTACTACTTTATTCAACCAGTATACTGTGAAATCATAACATTTCTCTGTATGTTTCTGGAGGTATGGGACTGTAGGAATTGTAATGGATACATTGGCCATGTTAACCATTGGCTTACAGTGTTTGACTTGGTGAACCTTCCTGAAAAAGGGAATGTTGTTAAAGTGAAGCTTCTAATATTCACAAGTGTTGTGGTTCAATGAATTTAAAAATTCCAACAATTACTATTAATTAGTGACTTGGATGGTTCTAGACAATAAGAAATAAGGCACATAGTAGATTAATTAGACTTAGGTTTAATGCTCAATTTTACAGGCTTATTTAGCCTAAATTCTAAAGTGAAAATTGTTATTGCTAATATCATAGAGCATATATTGTGAAGCCAACCAAGTATAGTGACATCACTGTTCGTGTAACCTCAAAATGGAAAAATGCAGCAGAAAAGTCATCTTTTACTCACACTCTTTTCCAGTATTTGAAAAACCTATGTTTCTTTCTTCTTCAATTTCCTTTATTACTGTACTACCTGCAGAATACACTAGATTTTCTCTTCATCCCAAAAAAGTCAAGAATATATAAATACATAATTGTTTAGTAAGTAATTACCCATTTGAACTCCAATCATCTAATTAATACAATTTTAAAATGTTTTTAATTAAAAGAGAAATTCTACCATACGGCCCAACTTTGCTGTTTCTTCAATAGGGAGAGGGGTCATAGCCACGTCATGATGGGGATATAGGGGGCATGTGGGTTGTTCTGACTGACATATGAGTGGCTGTGTAAAAGTAAATATGGTAATATTATGGAAAGTAGGTAGGATTACCAATCCCCCCAAATAGGAAGGTGTGCAAAATGAAAGCTTTGGACTTTAATAATTTCAACAAGAACGGAAATATGCCAAGGTAGTACCGAAATGGGACAAAAAACAAGATATGTCATAAATAAAAATGTGTAGGTGGTCTTTATTCTCACAAGTATAATTTTCATAACACAAAGGAAGAGACCCACTGAAAAGCTGTAAACCTGCTATAACTAATGTGAGGCAGAATAAGTTTTGTGTTTGTTTTCAAC
This sequence comes from Mixophyes fleayi, assembly GCF_038048845.1. Classification (NCBI taxonomy): domain Eukaryota; kingdom Metazoa; phylum Chordata; class Amphibia; order Anura; family Limnodynastidae; genus Mixophyes; species Mixophyes fleayi. The sequence continues at coordinate 170,679,502 of NC_134404.1, read as the reverse complement.
ATCTACTAAAGCAGCTAGTTTTGTACTGCGTAGCCCAGGAGATAGTAACGTGATTGACGTGATTGGAACATGGGGGATGTAGTAGGTTATTGTAGGTTACCCGCAGATCATACTGGCCTTCTCACCATGAGCATGTTTCCTTTTTGGCAAATTGTAAGTTGGCCATGTTACACTTTGTTAATTAAGTATTAGGGAGAGCATGTGTGCATCTGATGCATTTCTCCAGTGTTCAATACAATTTTATGATGGTATAGTCATGTTCTGGTTTTTTTCGGGTTTTCCTTGTTTCGTTGATTTTTTTCTTCATTCAACAAGGAGCTTAGACCACCTTAGTGTTATTAATGTTGGTAATGTTTAGGATTTTTTCTTGTGCTGCTTATACATTATAAAAGGGATCAACTCCCTTGCACCTTGGTGACACCTCCGAAAAACATGCTTAAACACTTGATTTATTGCAATAGGAAGACTATGGAGAAAGGTGGCTTAGTGCAATGCAGTCAGTTACAGATGCATAACTACTAGAGAGTTTAATAATATAGGTACATTCATAACAAAAAAACAACCATATGAACCAGTCAAACCTCTGAGGTATCATCATTACTATACCCAGTGCTTTTTTGTCATAGAACTCACCGGAACTGAGTTCCAGCACCTTTTTCCACGGATTTTTCAAGTTTTAAAAGTAACTATTTGATGTTTGGTCCACGTGGACTTGAATCACCCTGTCGAGCGTAGCAGGTCGGCAGCAAAATCATTAAAACAGTGCATGCGGGCTGCTTGTGTGTCGAGTCCGATGCATGCGTACATCGTACGCGCTGGTTGTGATGGCACTGTTTGGCTTGTGGCGCAGCTCAGCTTGTGATTGGTCGTGTGGTTGCACGCTGAGTGCTTACTGCAGGCGGTGACCATTATGTTTCGTTACACAACTGACGTGTGTGGGTGTCTGTACAGTGACTGACTATGTGATGTGACTTCCGGCACCTTTTTTCTTGCAAAAAAAGCTCCGACTATACCTATGGCCTGTAGTCATATATTACTTAATTTTATCACATGATCAGTTAAAACACAAGACAGGAATCGGGTATGCTGAATCAGGGCAATGATTTGGTCAATGTTTATGCATAAGTAAACCATATCAGATGGGTATCACCAAAGTTATATGCATGTAATATTCTAGGAACTGTAGCCAATAACTGTATTCAAATGGGATTGAGTTGGCAGCCAAACTGAAATGCATCAGAAAATTTGCTTTAAGATGATATATTCCTATAAGGAATTGAAAAATGTTTCATTAAATATCTGTATATATTCTTTGTCCCATAAATTTAGTTTCTTCAAAGGCGTGAAAACTGTAGGCATCCACTGTGCCTGCATGATGATTACCTTGTTTATATCTTCTCCTGCTGCACTCATCTTATTACTCAATGTTTCTATGTCTATACTGTTAAGTACCCCCATTTCAGTACCGGTTGCCCCCAATAATGTATCATACCACTCCCTTTTCTTCCTATTTTGCCATTTGGGATCAAGAGGGAATGTGATATTGAAAGTGTGCTGGGTTGCATATTTCCTAGTACCAATATTTCTGCAAGTAGAGGGCACCTTGATTAGAGTATCATTAATGACTCTTGGTTTGGGGTCTTATATGTATAGTTTCTCCATGAGTACATACTGGCCTGGTATCTCAGTACTGTTGGCACACATCATCATCAAATCCCCTATTCCCTTCCATGCCCTTCATATTGGTACTGTATTATTATTGGAGCCATTTACACACTTGAGGGCTTCCATCTAGGCTTGGTTATACCCTTTTAACTTGATAAACAGCAGCATATGATAGGAGTACTATTAGTCATGATCATAGTATCATTTTCCCCTGGTGCCCAAAAATAAAGGGGTTCATCCTTCAACTAATACCTGATTATCACAGTTTGGGCAGGTAATCCCTGCCCCTGGGACACAGAATCCACAAACTGGACACTTTTTATCCCCTCTCACACCCCATGTTCTAAGACTGGGGTATTTTACTGGTGTTACAAATGAATTATTGGGGGGGGGGGGGCAATTGTCCTGATGTCCTTTCTAATGGGTGATTATGTGGCTGTGATGGTGCACTTGGGGGCGGCTGAGTAGGAGGCGGGTTTACAGTTGTATGTCCCTGGATGTCTTATAACATCTCCTGCTTTACCATTTGTTCTTGTTCTATTTGTCTACATGCCCTTACCCATGCTGATACTTGGTGTTCTTTCTAATTCCTAGTAATCCATATACTATGTTCTTTCTGAAAGTCTCCCATCTTCTAGGATCCAATGACCCTATATCTGGCATTCCTGCCTTCCTGAAGATGATATGGATTCCTCTAACAGCCACATTACCTTTCCTTAACTAGATCCACAGGAGTGTATGATGTCTGTACCATCATACCTTTACTGCCATGGGCCCCCATTATTGCAGTCATGGGAATACTGGCCCCTAGTGTGCCTGAGCAGTGACTGTTATTCAAATTGTATACACCTTTACAATTAAATTCTGTTTGTATGGTTTGTTTGATCAACTTTGGTACATACTTTCCTGATATTTTATTTATTGATGCACATGTAAGTGGCCATATCCTTCTAATGTTTTCTGGTAAAAATTATATATTTGCCACTATCCCAATCCTATTTGGGTTTTCAGATAGTCTGGACAACTGTGACTTCCAACTATTACTGTATATATTATTGGATTAAAAATTCCCTCCTTATGTTTACCATACGTTACTGAACAATCAGTGTCAGTTCCTATCATCGATATCAATTTACTAGTTTGTATTGTCTGACATTTATATTCCCCACAGCATGTCTCTGATTCCCTCCACTCCCCTTGAAGTTCTTATGAAACAATATATTAAAACTAGTACGATTATTACTATTACAATAATTCCACCAATATACTCAGCTATTTCTTCTGAAGGTGTCATCTAATTTTTCTTACGACAATAGACAATAGACAGACAGTAGACAGACTTATCCTCCGATCTCAGGTGCCCCTCAACAGGGGTACCTCCAAGGCACTGCGAAGGAGTGACCAGGGAACTGAAAACCATGTAATTTTACATTTAAAATATAAGTATCAGTCACTAGTGACTAATGACTTCAGGCACAAGGATGTGTCTGTAGGAGATTGAAATACAGCCACCTACTGTCTAATTTTTTCTGTAATTTTTTAGATTGGGCACCTTCTCTGGTCCTCCAGATTTAATGTGTCTACCTTCTTACAGACCAAAGGCACTGCTGCTTAAACGGTGTGGAGCAACAGTGGGCAAGTCAAGTCACCACAGAAAGAGAGAGGAATACTTAATTCTCCCAGACTTCCCTGCCTCTCTCACAAGTTATAGCAAGAATTTATTTGAATCAACCAGCCAATGAAGCCTGATGCATAGACCTTAAAATAGAAATCAACTGCCAATGTACACATTTATGTTAGCATATTGTCATTTATAATAAGATATATCTGTAGCTGTAAGATCATTGTTTTTACAGTACATTTACCCATCCATCCAGGGCTTTGTGATTCTTAATAGCATTTACCTATGATTTACAACCAGTACTGATTGCTCAAGATGTGTGAGCTTTAAGTATAGAGAAAATAAGTAAAGTTTTATTTATTTTTATATCAGACAGAAGTATGAAGGGCATCATTAATTTAAATGGAAGGGAGGATATAGATAGAGACCATCCACATCTGGCTACATACTAGTAACACGTGGTTGGTCTTTTGAAGGGGTTCAGACTGATATAATGAAGAGTCAAAGGCTCGTATAATGAAGGCCCAATGACCGGTAAAATAAAGGGCACAGGATGGCATAATGAGGGGCACAGACTGGTAGGGTATGCATGCTGATATAATGAAGGAAAATAGGCCGCTATAATGAATAGGAGGAATGTATATGAAATGAGGAATTATATAATATTGTTCACAGTAATGATTCTGCTATTGTGATGAAACATAGACTTGTATAATATTTGGTAACATCTGGCATGATGTCAAGGCATGTATAATATGGTGTTGTCCACAGGCTGGTATAATGTGTTGACAGAGCAGTTGGTATAGTGTGATAGGGGCACAGGCTGGTATAATGATTGTGGCAGACTGATAAAATGCAATTATGTGCACATCCTCATTTAATGTGATGTTGATCGTAGGCTGTTATATTGTGTGTTAAGAGAGCAGGGTGGTATAATTATGGGGCCTCAAGCTGGTGTAGTGATGGCCAGTATAGTAATGTGGGTGCTGGCAAATGAACTCATGGGTACACATACACTGTCTTCCATGATATAGGCATCAATTTACATAATGATGGTGGCACAGGTTGGTATAATGGGATGTTGGGCACAGGCTGTTATAATGTGGTGTTGGGCACAGGATGCTATAATGTGCTGTTAGTCACAAGCTGGTATAATTTGTTAGGCACAGGCTGATTTAATGTGTCGTGTGTATATAAGGTTTAAGGGGTGATTCGGAACAGGCTGGTATAATGTGATAGGGCCACAATTTGGTATTATAATGGAAAGTATACTGATATAATGTGCTGTTAGTCACATGTTGGTATAATGTGTGTTAAAGGTGCAGGCTGGTATAATGATGGGGCCACAAGCTGGTGTAGTTATGGTTGTACAGCTGCTGTAGGGAAAGAGATGCTGGCTGTTTTACTTATCATCCTCATCAGCAGCAGCAGCTATTTATATAGCACCACTAATTCCGCAGCGCTGTACAGAGAACTGACTCAGTCTAACTTCCCTAACATACACACACACATACCACATGGGGCTAAGGTCAATTTAATAGCAGCAAATTAACCTACTAGTATGTTTATTTTGGAGTGTGGGAGGAATCCAGAGCAGCTGGAGTAATTCCATGCAAACACGGGGAGAACATACAAACTCCACAAAGATAAGGCCATGGACATAGATAATAGGAATCCTGAAATTACATATTGATCTGGGAAATGGTTGGTTTAATGTACTATTAGGTACAGGCTGCTATAATGTGATGTTGGCCAGAGACTAATGTAATATGTTGACCACAGATGATGTAACGTGCTGGGCACAAGCTTTTATAATGTGGTGTTGGGCACATGCTGCTATAATGTTATCAGCAGAGACTAGTGTAATATGTTGGACAAATGTGAGTGTAATGTGATTGATACAGGCTGGTATAATGTATTCGTGATGGCTGATATAATGAATTGGACTCAGACTAGTATAGCATACTAGGCAGAGGCAGGTTTAATGGGTTTGCAAAGGCTGGTTTAATGACCATGTGCTTTATATAATATTGGTGCAGACATGGTAAAATATTATTGTGGAGATCGGTATGATAACGCACAGATACATATACAAAGCTAATTGCTCACAGGTTTTACTTTTAAATCTCCATTGACTTACTTTTGTTATATAGCCAGAACCACTATTTTGTTTAAGCACCAAATTTTGCTTATAATGAGACAATTTAAGGCATTTGTCTCAGGCAGCAAAATAAAAGAAGTTAATTTACAAAATGCCAATTTTCTTGATGCAAATGTCTAAGGTATTTACTGACAGACATACATACAGACAGACAGATAGATACATACATACCTCAAAATTTTTAAATGTACCGTATTTTCCCGCACTATAAGGCACACCTAAAAGCCTTACATTTTCTCAAGCCTTATGTTCCAAAATCTGTAAAAATGTTGTTGTGCGAATTTGGTAAGCGTTCCGCTTGATTGACTGTTGGACCATTTCCCGCTGACACAGTGACGTAATACATACATTACATACACTGGCAGCGATAAACCAATCAGAGAACATTACGTAATACGTACAGTACGTACGCTTACCTCCGCCACGCCTCTGGTAGGTATACTACCGGTATGCTTCAAAACAACATTTGTTTGTCTAAGGACTCCCGAAAATGGCACCAGTGAAGAGACATGCTTACGAGGCACAATTCAAACTACAGGCTATCAGTTACGCGGTTGTAAATGGGAATAGAGCAGCTGCAAAAGAATTCAACATCAATTAATCTATGGTATCTAAGGTATCTGCTTTAACTGTTGTCCGAGCTTTCGTGAAAGCCGGCATCATTTCTGAACAGCCACCTGACAACAAGACTGACTCCGAAAAAAATAATGTGAGCGTATTTTTAAATAGTAGAATAAAGTTCAACTAAACTCACTGTTTTGCTTCCGTTACCTTTTTCTTGTAAACCGTATGTTTTAGCATGCGCCTTATAATACGGTGCGCCTTATGTATGGGTTAAGTACAGAAATAGACCCCATAATTGAGACTTAATCCGGTGCGCCTTATAGTGCAGAAAATATGGTAATCAGGACAATGTGTATAACGCTTCTTCCCTGCCTCACTTTCCTAGGTAACATGCCCATCTCCCTTCCCCTCCGCTAAAATTACCCCTTAGCTGTCAAACGCACCTATGGTATGCATCCCATTGGGGCACAGGGGAGGGCTGGCAGACTTTAGCCCAGGGGGGGGCAAGCACATGGCACTGGCCCATCCTTGAAGGGTGGTTTTTGGTACAATATATATTTATATATATATATATATATATATATATATATATATATATATATATATATATATATATATATATATATATATATATATATATATATATATGAGGCTATTTTAGTGTTGCTTAACCCATATATATTTTTATGCCCACACCTGGATTAAGGCTCTGGGGGGCCTGGGCTCTTTAGACAGGGTAACCCCCAATGATGTAGCATGGTTATCATTTTAGACAAATACACAGGCAATACTGTGTGCACTACTGTTAGGTGCACATAGTTCTGCCTTCACGAGCAGTACACGGTGAAGCAGGACATAACTCCCAACTGTCCTAAGTGAAACAGTCACCCAAATTCGGGACTGTCCCACTAGATTCAGGACAGTTGGCAGATTGTCCTGCTCTTTCATACCTGTTCTTGTTACTTTCACCACTTGTGGCTGATTGTTACTTTAGCTTATTTGCTGGTTGTCTGGATCCTGGAATATTGGAGGCCCTATTTGGAAACAAAATGGGTACATAAAATTTAGAAAACTCCAACCAGTCCAAGTGTTAAATCGATAGCACCCAAGTTTTATAATTAGGCCTCTCTCCAGCCATAACATTAAAATAATAATATTCACATTTGCTAAATAGATCTCTTTCCCTCCAACCATCCCTGACATAGGATAGCAAACACATTTAATATATAAACCTATTTCCCTGCCTCCAAACAGCCCCAGCAATAATTTAAATAGCATTTACATTTAACAAATATTACCATTTCCCACAACAATCACATGCATTAAATAATACATAATCCCATTTAATAAATAGACCTCATTTTCCACAAACAGCCCACAATCAATAAATTGCTCCCAAACCACCCCAGCATTAAATTAAAGGTTCAATTACCAAATTATAAATTCATAGGCCCCACTTTTAAATTAAATTGCCCCACCATCACCCCACAAATAAAATAGCACTCATTAAATAATTAGCCCCCACCTGCACTCCACCATTAAATAGCCTACCTCCCACACTATATTAAGACCCCCCCTTCCCCCATATATATTAACATACTGCCCCCACACACACTATATTTATATACTGCCCCCCACACTCACACACTATGTTTATATACTGACCCCCCACACTCACACACTATATTTATATACTGCCCCCCCACACAATATATACACTGCTCTCACACACACAATATATACACTGCCCACACACACACACAATATATACACTGCCCACACACACACACAATATAAACTGCCCACACACACACACACACACACACACACACACACACAATATATACTGCCCACACACACACACACTATATGTACTGCCCACACACTATATATACTGTCCACACACATACACACACAACATATACTGCCAACACACACACACAATATATACTGCCCACACACACACAAACACTATATATACTACACACACACACACACACACTATATACACTGTCCACACACACTATATACACTGCACGCACACAGGGCTGCCATCAAAAACTGTGGGGCTTAGTACCAATTAATCTGGCAGGGCCCCCCTCCCTCTTCGCCATACATACGCCCCCTTCCCTCATCACAGCACATTCCCCCCACTCCCTCATCACAGTAAAGGTTCCCCTCCCCCTAAAGAAAATGTCCCCCACAATCACAGTTAATGTGCCCCTCTCCCTCCCCCAATCACAGTTAATGCCCCCTCTCCCTACCCCAATTAGTTAATGTCCCCCTCTCCCTCCCCTAATCACAGTTAATGTCCCGCTCTTCCTCCCCCAATCACAGTTAATGTCCCCTTCTCCCTTCCCCAATCACAGTTAATGTCCCCCTCTCCCTCCCCTAATCAGTTAATGTCCCCACCCCCACAGTTAATGTCCCCCTCTCCCCCCCAGGCACAGTTAATGTCCCCTCTTCTATCCGCCACTCTTCTATAAAATGAATACCTAATAAACTTACCTTCTCCTCCGCGATGCTGCAGCCCCCGGTCACTGATACACTGGGATCATGGCGCGCAGTTATGACGCCACTGCGCTGCGCTCCCAGCCTATCAGCACCTGGGAGGCGGAGCTGCAGCATCGTGGAAAGAAGGGACAGCATGGTCAGTCAGACTGAGGGGCCCGGACAGTCCAGGGAGCCCAGACAGATGGTGAGGTCTGTCCGAGACCCCTAGTCTGTCTGGGACCTTCACAATAGTCCGCGACCAATGATGAAAGGACTTGGGCTGGTTCATACAACGGCCCATAATAGTAATTTTCGATCTGGCCCAGCCCGCCCCTGTTGGGGAACCCTTCATTGCCAAACTGCTCTGGAATTGGGACAAAAGTCCTGATCTGCAGGACAGTTCCCTCAAATCAGGATTGTCTTACCTAAATTGGGAGAGCTGGGAGGTAGGTAGGTAGATTTTATAGATTTGATGGGGTAGCCCACAAAAATCATGATCCAGTATTCACTGCACTGCACAACAGCCCTTCATACTATTAAGATTTGCATGTGATCATTTTTGGCCTTTTCCCGACTTGGTACGTTCATATGAATGTTACCACTGTGTTCTGGTCCATCTTCGTTACTTTCTTGACATCTGAGGCCAATCAGCAGATCAGTTACTACTACTAATACTACTGTGGGTCTCTCTGAGGTAGGTCCTCAACTGCCCAGCTTCATATTGATGGTAATAGTGTTTACACACTAGCTTCCTTGTCCTATACCTTCCATGACAGTTCCCGGTTCTTGATCCCTGGCTCTGCATTACGGTGACTCCTAGTTCCTGATCCCTGCTCTGCATTACAGTGACTTTTAACTCATGTTTCCTGGCTCTGCATTATGGTGATCTCTGGCTCCTGATCCCTGGCTCTGTATTATGGTGATCTCTGGCTCCTGATCCCTGGCGCCGCATTATGGTGACTTCTAGCTCCTTATCCCTGGCTCTGCATTATGATGATCTCTAGCTCCTGATACCTGGCTCTGCATTATGGTGATCTCTGGCTCATGATCCCTAGTGCTGCATTATGGTGAATTCGTGCTCTGCATTATGGTGACCTCTAGCTCCTTATCCCTGGCTCTGTATTATGGTGAATTCTGGCTTTGCATTAGGGTGATACCTAACTCCTGATCCCTGGCTCTGCATTATGGTGACTTCTGGCTCCTGATCCATGATTCTGCATTATGGTGAATTCGTGCTCTGCATTATGGTGACCTCTAGCTCCTGATCCCTGGCTCTGCGTTATGGTGACTTCTGGCTTCTGATCCTGGCTCTGCATTATGGTGACTTTATTGAACCTAGTCTGTGTGTGTGTGTGTGTGTGTGTGTGTGTGTTAGGGAATTCAGACTGTAAGCCCCAATGGGGCAGAGACTGATGTGGCGAGTTCTCTATACAGTGCTACGGAATTAGTGGCGCTATATAAATAAATGATGATGATGATGATGATGGATGACTTCTGGCTCCTGATCCCTGGTTGGTACCGGTTCTTGATTTTGGCTTCTGATTACAGTGATTTCTGACACAGACTACTCAGCTTGGTTTTCAAACACCTAGGGTTAAATGTATCAAAGTGCGATTTTACCAGTGTGTTTAAATCGTTGAAAAAAAAACCTGAAATGTATCAAGCTGCGATTTTGACACTGAAGTTCAAAATCGCTGGTCATCTCTGGCGATTTTGTGCGATGTAAACACTCCCGAGTTTAGCTAACTCTCCTGTGTTTGGCAAACTCTCCTGTGTTGTAACAGTGAGTTGTAAACACATCACTGTTACACTGACCTGTCATACAGCTGCCGGAGCTTCGGCAGCTGTAAAAACTGTAAAGAATAGATCAAAGTGAAAAAAAAAAAGCGTGGGGTCCCCCCACTATTCCAGCTTAACCCTAGTGCTGCCTGACTAGTGCATGGGGTCCCCCCGATTTTCACTTTACCAGCACTAGGCAAACCAGCCAGGGTTAGTGGCACTATAGCTGTAGGACACACGGCAGGGGTCCCCCTGCCATAATGACTAACCAACCCTAGACTCCCTAGGGAGTGGGGTCCGCCGAAAAAAATGAGCGGGCCCCCCCCCTAGAAAGAACCAGCCCAGTGTTGATAGCACTAGGGCTCTTCCTACTACCCCTGGGCTGTGGGTAGTAGGGTAATATGGCGATAAAGATTGAAAAAAATAAACAGACGCCATTTTGTTTTGTGGAACTACAAGTCCCAGCCAGCCAGGTTGCCAAAAACAGTGTGGCCATGCTTCTGCTTGTATAACTACAACCACCAGCATACCCACGGCAGCCAGGGCATGTTGGCACTTGGAGAACCACAAGTGCCAACATGCCCTAACATCCCTGGCTTGCTGGGACCTGTAGTTCCACAAAAAATAAACAGCACCCTAGTAAACGCCACAAACATTTATTAAAAATAAAAACCCCACAATAAACACACTAACCACCCTCATTTAAACCACATCTATTTATTAAAAATAAAAACCCCACAATAAACACACTAACCACCCTCATTTAAACCACATCTATTTATTAAAAATAAAAACACCCCAAATACTCACCAGAGATGTCTTCTTTCTTCTTCAAAAGGTCTGTGCTTGCCCCAGTCCCACAATAATTATACTTCCAAAATGTCTAGGCTTGCCCCAGTCCCATAATAATTATACTTTCAAAATGTCCAGGCTTGGATAATATCTTCTTCACTTCGCCCAGAAGGGGCCCCTTGTTGATTGAAGTCTTCTTTGCTTCAACCAGGAGGGCCCCATATTTGTATATCCCGAATCTTTAATCTTGATTGCAGAAAAATAAAAAAAGTGTGGACCCAATGCTAGCACCTCCTACCTAGTAGGAGGTCCGGTACGCAATGAACTTGCGTTCATTGCGTAAGCTCTAACTACTGTATTATGTGATTTCCCCACGCTAGTGGGGGAATCACCTAATACTGTACATAGAGCTTACGCAAGTAACGTAGCTCATTGCGCATGCGCTACGTTACTTGCGTAAGCTATAATACTGTAAATATAGCTTACGCAAGTAAGGTAGCTAACGTAAAAAATCGGGGGGACCCCACGCAAAATTTTCCCCGATTTTCACGGGACCAGCACTAGTCAGGCAGCACTAGGGTTAAGCTGGAATAGAGGGGGGACCCCACGCTTTTTTTTTTCTTCAACTTTTATCTGTTCTTTACAGTTTTAACACTGCCAGGGCAGTGTAACAGTGATGTGTTTCTACAACACGCTGCTATCAAGCATCTGGCGTGTTTTGATGCAAACTCTCCTGAGTTTGCTAACTCGCAGCTTCATATATTTGAGAGTTGTATAGCTGCAGTGGCAAACAGTCGGGAGTTTGATCTCTGGCGATTTTGCAAATAGCGATTTTGACAGAAGCAGAACTCTGGCGATTTTGCATGAAATCTCAGCTTCATACATCGGCGAGTTTCAACTCTCCCGAGAAAATCACTGGAGTTGCAAAATCGCACTTTGATATATTTACCCCCTAGACTCCATCTGCAGCATGCCACTCGCAGGAAGCTCTAAAAAGTTATATAATAGAGTACTTATTCTTCAACATTTCTTCCATCTGCACTGAGGGGCTCCAGGCCTGTCTCAGTAGTGCTGCTGTTCTTTCTGAGTGCTCAGCTGATTCTCTTTGTGCTTTTTAGACTATCTTAGCACCAGCCTGTCTGGATAGCTGTGAAGGGTGCCCCTAGTGGTAACTGGTAGGTACCGGCAACAAATACCAGAGGATCCCGTCGAATACACAGGTGTTTAACACAGTCATGATGTGAAGTGGACACTTGTTGGCGTGTGGTGCAATAACAATAATATTGGGCCCCGGGCCAACTCAGTTTAAAACAGAAAGAATCTTCATTTAACTCCTCTTCCTCCAGCACAGACAAACACAACGGTTGCAAATGGTATACATTTAAACGCCTTCTCCTCCTGCACATTTTCTTCAGTTGATGTTAATGCTATTGCCTAATTTCATCTCACTCCTGCACATTGCTTATAAACTGACAGCACATTCCATACCAGCAAACTGCTGCTGGGAACAGTAATTCCACAGCCACAGACCACAGGTGCATCACCCAGGCTCTTCAAGATATTTCATTGCACCCATTCACAGGCATACAATTACAGATTCTCAGGGCCTCCATCCCACTCTCCAGGGACTCTTCTGCCATGCACTCTTCAACCCCCATACCAGCTGTACTTCCCAAGTAGCCATGCTGCACCTTGCAGCGACCTCCCTTCCCCCTATGGTATGGGGGACTTTCCAAGGGGACTACTCAATGGTGGAAGGCACTCTCAGACTCTCACTGCCTTTCTCCCTGTAGTGTTAACTTGTGTTTGTTGTGTCATGTACTTCTGGGGTATCCTTGAAGGTGTGGATTTCCTTGCTGGTTCTCTTATGCTGTGACCATTCAGATGCTAATGGGGCTCTTCCCCTCTCTCTGATTGATAAACTGCCCCATAGCAGCCACTTTCAATGTGTTGGGGACACTCCAAGCTCTGAGGAATAACCCACTGATGCCTCCTGGGTCTGAGAGGTCAAAACCAATAAATTTTGTCTTTAATAAAATTACCATTTTAAAAAATTACAAAAAAGCGCTGAGAATTGGCGGTTCTGCGGAACTACAGTTTAGTAAATATACCCCCAGCAGTTTAAAACCTTGAAAACAATCTTTATAAGTAGATTTATATGATATGCTAACTAATATAGTGAATTTGCCTCCAAGCCACTCAAGATAACAAATTGGACACCTACTTTCATATTTCAACATTCCCCATAGATCATTATGACAGCAGGGCTCATTTACTAAGCTCTTACTTAGGGATACCATCATTTTGAAATGAAAAAGATAGGACACCTATGGTATCTGAATTTTTACTCATTCCACAGAACCAATTTCTTAATTCTGTTTGAACCACAAATAAATAGAACAGTTAGAAGAACCTATGCAAACTTATCCTAGCCTTAGTCCTGACCTTTATCAATGATGGATTATTGCCAATATTGAGATGTTGATATTTATATAATAATATTAAGTTAAGTTATAAGTTATATAAGTACAAGAAACTCTCTCCAACAGGGTCAAAAGTTATCCTTTGATACTAGATTCAACTAGCTTTATAAAAGGTAATCCATACCTAGATGTGTTTTGCCTTTACTAGCCTTACTCGTCCTTCCATTTATCATGTGTAACAATCTTTATCACAGAAGTGGATAGGTTTGTTTCCTTTTTAGTATAACATATGTAGACTTCTAGGGCCTGATTCATTAAGGATCTTGGGCTTGATTCATTAAGGATCTTAAATAAAGAGGATCCTTATTTCAGTCTCCTGGACATGTTACAATGCAAGGGGTGCAAATGAGTGTTCTGTTTTGCACACAAATATCAACTTTAAATTTTCAGTGTACAAATAAACTATCAAGTATTTGTGTGCTACATGAAAAAACAGGCAGTATTTAACTTATGTGCAAAACAGAATACTAATTTGTACCCCTTGCATTGTAACATGGTTTTGTCCTGGAGACTGAAATAAGAAGTTTCTCAAGTTAAGATCCTTAATGAATTAGGCCCATTGTCTGTGGAAAACACACTAAATAAACTTATTTTGTTCAATAGTTTTGCTACAAATAAAGGAAGTGTGTTAGAAGACATGGTTTTGAAAATTTGCATATGGTTAGCAAAACAGGATTCATAAAGTTATTAGGATAAAATAAAACAGTAATTAAAAGTAGAAAATTAAATTTAATTGAAAAATGTTGAGATGAAGTTTGCTGGAGAACTGGGTCACATCTATTTACTTTAATGCTCAACCATAACCTAATAAAATAAAAGGAAGCATTCCAGATGTACTGTATATTATATTAATGGTGGGCTTTGTAAGTGACAATGATAGTAATGATAAATTTAGAAGAAAAAGAAATCAAGTTTCTTAAATTACAATTAAGCTTGTGTCTGAAGTAGAGATGGATAAACATGACAAGAGGATTCATTTGATATTTCAAGGAAAGTTGTCCCTGAAATGGGGAATTCAACTGCTGATCAATGCAATTTATCATCATCATCATCATCAATTATTTATATAGCGCCAACATATTCCGTAGCGCTTTACAATTGGGGGCAAACATAGTAAACTAATAAACAAACTGGGTAAAACGGATAAAGAGTGAAGAAGTTCGCTCCCTTATTCTTTCCTCTCCACCCTCTACCTGCCCTCTCGATCCCATCCCCTCTCACCTCCTTCGCTCTCTTTCTCCTACTGCCTGCTCTTACCTAGCACACCTTTTCAACCTATCACTCTCCTCTGGTGTAGTACCCTCCTCATTTAAACACGCTCTTATCTCTCCTATCCTCAAAAAACCCAATCTTGACCCCACCTCTCTTGCTAATTATCGCCCTATCTCTCTTCTCCCCTATGCCTCCAAATTACTTGAGCGAATTGTCTGCAGCCGCCTAACCAGCCACCTCATGGACAATTCCCTCCTTGACCCTTTCCAATCTGGCTACCGCCCCCTCCATTCTACTGAAACTGCCCTGGCCAAGGTTACTAATGATCTCCTATCACCCAAATCCAAGGATCACTTCTCCGTTCTCATCCTCCTTGACCTCTCTGCAGCCTTTGACATCGTGGACCACCCCCTCCTGCTGCAAACTCTTCTCTCTCTCTCGGCCTCTCTGGTTCTGTCCATGCCTGGTTCGCCTCATACCTCGCTAATCGCTCCTTCTCTGTATCCACGTCTGGTTCTTCCTCCTCCCCCTATCCTCTCCCCGTAGGTGTCCCTCAGGGCTCTGTTCTTGGCCCTCTACTCTTTTCGCTCTACACTTTCTCCCTTGGTGCTCTCATCTCCTCCTTTGGTCTTCAGTATCACCTTTATGCTGACGACATTCAACTCTATATCTCCTCTCCTGATCTTTCCTCCACCCTCCTCGCTCGGGTATCCGACTGCCTCTCCGCCATCTCCTCCTGGAAGTCCAAGCACTTTCTCGAAATCAATATCTCTAAAACTGAACTCATTGTCTTTCCTCCGCCCAGACTCCCATCCCACCATGACCTCTCTATTGTCGTCAATAACACCACCATCTCCTCTGTCACCCAACTTCGCTGCCTGGGTGTCACCCTCGACTCCTCTCTCTCTTTTGCCCCCCACATTCATTCCCTTGCCCAAGCCTGTCGCTTCCAACTAAGCAACATCGCCCGCATCCGTCCTTTTCTCTCTCAGGATACCGCCAAAACTATCATCCATGCACTCATCATCTCCCGCCTCGATTACTGTAACCTCCTCCTCACTGGCCTCCCCCACTCCCGTCTCTCCCCCCTCCGCTCTATACTGAATGCTGCCAGAAGGCTCATCTTCCTCTCACGCCGCTCCTCCTCTGCCTCCCCTCTCTCGCCTTACACTGGCTCCCCTTCCCCTACAGAATCCTTTTCAAACTCCTCACCACCACTTACAAGGCTCTCTCCAAGTCTACTGCCCCTTATATCTCTAACCTCCTCTCCATTCACACTCCTGCCCGCTCCCTGCGCTCAGCCAACGACCGCCGACTCTCCTCCACTCTTATCACCTCTTCCCACTCCAGAATCCAAGACTTTTCCCGTGCAGCCCCCCTTCTCTGGAAAGACCTCCCTCATTCCATCTGTCTCTCTCCTACTCTGTGCTCCTTTAAACGTGCACTAAAAACTCACCTCTTCCTCAAAGCCTACCAACCATCTACTTAACCCCCATCTCCTCCCTTTAGCTCATCCTACCTTCTCTCCTTTTGCCTCAACTGGCTCCTCTTGTGCCTGGTCTGTTTACCCTCTCTTAGGATGTAAGTTCGTATGAGCAGGGCCCCCTCCCCTCCTGTCTCGATACCTGTTATTCCGCTCCGTCTTTACTGCATATGACTGGCCGGAGTTTCTGAACTATTGGTACTTTTTGTTCATTGTTCTGTATGGTTTCACCCTGTATAGTCCACTGTCAGTACTGTGTGCGGCGCTGCGGTTACCTTGTGGCGCCTAACAAATAAATGATAAATAATAATAATAATAAAGAGGTGAGAAGGCCCTGCTCGCAAGCTTACAATTTATGGGCAATTCATCATTAGGGGGTATATTTACTAGACTGCTGGTTTGAATAAGTGGGGATGTTGCCTATAGCAAACCGATGAGATTCTAGTTTTCATTTATTTAGTGCATTCTACAAAATGACAGCTAGAATCTGATTGGTTGCTATAGGCAACATATCCACTTTTTCAAACCCGCAATTTAGTAAATATTCCACTAAGTATTTTTATAGCGATATGTCAAGAGCAGCCCATGTGCAAGGTGTCTTTTTCTGTATTGATAAATTGCAAATAGTGCTAAATTGTGGCTGGAAATAGACTGTACCAGCACACAAGGGACCATATTTTATGTGCTTGGTGTGTTTATATTGGGGAAACATTATTACAATGCTTAGTGTGAGATGCTGTGGGCTGTTCCTAATGAATACTAAAGTGATCAAATCATTCGGTCTCATTTATCTATATATTGTTTGCAACAGGTTACATGTATTAATATCCTATATATCTACTGCCTATTTTTAACTAAAAAAATTAACACATTTTGATTCTCTCATATAGCTAAACCGAGAGCAAACAAGACTTCCTGAATACTTTGAATGAGTCATAAATATAACACATCCAGAAGCATTAGTAAGGAGATTTTAGAGGCTTTGTGCAGGGCTCTTCAAAGTAAAATGCTAAGTTCTTTCAGGATTACACTATGAAAATGGATTTAAGAATAAATGTTAGTACTAACGGATGACAAAAAAATGTTCCCAACATGACCTATTCCCTGTATTTAGATTTCACTTTAAATGATGTAATCCATTCTCTTGTTTGTTCATTACAGTAGACCACAAAGGCAAAGAAGGGCAGTACATGAAGAATCACACAAGCAAGGCAGGTATGCTAATTATTCACATTATAAAGATATATATTTATATATCTAGGCAACTGTGAGACAGATTATAGCACCTTGTTGTATTCCCATCTTGGGGGTAAATGTATTAATGTCCGGATTCTTCAACTCCGGCGAGTTCGGCGTCTTCGGCGCTTAAATTTAAAGCGGCGCTGCCTTGTAAAGGGAAGTTTCCCTTTAAATTTAAGCGCCGAACTCGCCGGAGTTGAAGAATCCGGACATTAATACATTTACCCCCTGGTGTACATAATGCACACTCAAAACCATAGATTTATGATCGGTCAGGCCAATGGCTTTTCCCCAGTTTCATTACTGGTGCATAGATGCAGCATCATTTTATCACCCTCATCAATCATCATTAATTTCCCCTTTTCTCCATCTTTATTTTCTCCAATTTTTCATATCTGCCATTTTGCATGATGTTTCTTCAGTTAATTCCTCTTTCTCTGCCTAACATTAACTCCTTGCCTACCTACACTGCCTGACATCCATTATTCCAAATTGCACTGCAACCTTACACCAGCCCCCTTTCACCCCCTTGCTTATTCTAGCTCTACTCCAAATCAATAGTGCACTTTACCTGTAAATTAGGATGTGCAGTAACTTGGGGGCATATCTTATCATTAGGACTGCAGTGCAATATTTACAAAAAGCAAATTGCGACAAACCAACTGATTCTTGGCCTACACCAAGTCAGAACTGTGATAGGACATGCACAAGGTGGATATTTATAAAAGAAAAACCTGTCAATACAGAGTTTATAAATATTAAGCCGTTTCTCCCATTACATTCCTGCTGCTCCACTTTTGCAGTTTTCTGTTCAATTGTGCTATAAATAAATATCATCAAGTCCACTGCATGAACAGCATGTATACAGGTGCATTTTTTAAATGCCCTGGGCTTTGCAAAATAGATTATTATTGCTATATAGAATTATTATTGTTGTTAAAAAAGTTATTGCTTGTTATTTTCATGTAAGTATTATGATATTATATACGGTGGTGGAAGTGAAAATTTAGAAGTGGCAATATGAAAAATGTAATAGGAATGTAAATTAATGGAATTTGATAGATTTACAATGAAGGCAGTACCAGAAGTAGTGGTATGGCTATTAAAGTAATTATATTGTTTTCAAATAAGCATTGCATAGGCGATTGTATTGTGTTTCTAACGCACAAAGTGATTTATTTTAGCAGATGTAAATAGTCAACAATTCAATACATTATTATATTATGATACAGTACAGTACAGCCAATACCAAAACTTACATACATATCGCGCTCTTATCGCATGCGCTCGCAGCGCTAACCACGGGCACCCCTGGACAGTGATTCACCTTTGAATACTGTGATCAGTGAAGACTGAGGCTGGTGGGGGTGCAGCTATTATATACAGTACAGTGTTACACAGTGAACAATAGAGATGACATAGCTTGCTTCTATAGGTCCAGACAAGGGTGGTTCCAGGGTAAACAGGTCATAGGCTGATTCAATCTAAGGAATCCAAAGGTGGGGGGTCGTCTCTCCAGTGGATGTGCTCCAGTTACAATGAATTCATTAGCATTTCACATTCTGATAATCACTCTGGCTATTTATTCTCTAACATCAATAACTAGAGTATGCAATATGCGATCTCTTCGGCGATTGAACCGGACAGCTGCTGATGAATAGGGGATTAGTATGATATCAGACATGAAACATTTCCCATAACCTGAACCTTAGATAACACTAAAGTGTACATATAATCATAATATATAAACTAATAATAAACCAAATACTGTCTGCTCATAAATTACAGTGTAATGGATCCAATATGAATTACATAAATAACTAAATGTTGTCATGCGAGTGTGTGCGTGCGTATTTTACCGTGCGATCGCACCACGTGCTGTGTTAGGTGGCGTACGGATCGCAATCGCACGGCAAAACAATATTAACCAATATACTTTCGTTCATCCAATTATACAACTTCGACATGGCATACCACCGTATACTGGATGCGGTCATAATTCTGACAGTGGAAATGTTAGCAGGTAACCTAATGACATGAAAATGTCCACAGCCTAAATGCCGTCACTTCCATTGTGGGGACAGTTTGATAATGTTGACAGTGTGACTGTCGACATTCACAATGCCAACCTTAAAAGTGCTATTTCCACTGATTTAGTACCCAACCCCCATATGCACCCCCCCCCCCCCCCTGCTTCGACCACTGATTATGCATATAAAAATGTTTGATGTTATTATGGAGTTCAGAATACGATGATGTTTATGACCTGGGACAGCTGGGATTATCATAGGCAATGAGAACCTGTAGACCTTGGCACCATATAACCCTGTAATAGGTCTCCTCCTGGGTTTTACGTTTTGGAGGTGCATTGCTATCCTACCCTCTCACTGTGTTAGCGGATCTTTGAACAAGCTAATAAGCAAAACGCATATTGGCCTCTAGCGCGGTCTGCTGTGCTATTATTAATAATGATATTCTAAATACTTAGAATTGCGCTAATTCCAGGAGCTAGAGTAGAATTATGATAGATGCCCCAGTGGTTACTCACATTAGTGATACTCTTTAGAAATCAATACAACCGGATTGAATTGTCAGTAGACATAGACAGTTAACCGCTAACTCAGTGGGAAGGTGAGCATAGCAATACCATAGATTGCCAACCATCTCACAATATTTACTATAATATATATATATTTTCCATAAATATATATTTATTATATATATATATATACACACACACACACACACACACACACACACACACACACACAGTGGTTGGAGTGGGCTAGTATATGGTGTGGTGCGCTGTGAAATCCATTCCATTTTGTCTCCTTGTGAGTGTGATATATATATATATATATGTATATATATGTATGTATGTTATTTCCTGTCAGCTGAAAGTGACAATCTGTGGTGTATTGAAATTAAATGTACTTGTTCAATAACTTGTTATGACTAAGGATTCTGCTAGACATATTTTGCAGGAAGCATTGGCGAGGATGTGAAATGATTTGTATTTCAAACCCATGTAAAATTGAATTAATCGCAGTGGATTTCTGCTGACAATTTTAATTCACATACTATTCTTTCTCACACTTTTGATCTATATATTTTTTTTTCAATATTTTGCTGTTTATGAAGTTGCTGGAAAAAGAAGAACGTGTACCAAATACAGACTACCCATACTTTTTTGTACTACGTCTAGTGATTAGTTGCCATATTAGTACCTCCCAAAACTTAGACTCTTTTGGATTTCTTATAAGCGTATAAAGGGTTTCAAATAGTCTAAATATATAATATTAGTCTGTGTGGTAGATTAATTTTAGTAGTGATAAAAATGGTTAGAAATAAATTAAACACTAAGGGCAACCCCATCCCCTCCTTTGTCATAATGTGACTCATAATGTCATTCAGCCCTCCCCAGATATGAACAGCTCCATGCTGAGAGCACTATGGGTGTTGAGGTAATCAACTGGTAAAATATAAATATTATAATTTTTTGCTACTGTTCAACTGGTCCCAGCAAGCTCTGGCAGCCCCTTTTTGGTTATGCCAGCCATTTACAAGGGCTAGAGTACCCATAGATACCATACTATATTGGCACTTGTAAACCTACATACTGTAAAGCACACTGAGACTGTGAAAGAAATACTTTATTAAAAAAAAACCTCCCCTCCCCTTCTCCCTCTCCACCTTTCACCTTCTCTTTTTTCTTCCTCTTTCTCTTCCTTCTCCTTTTCTTTTCTTCTCTTTGAAAAATAAAAATGCCGGTCTTTATTTCATTGAATCTGTGCTATTTTATCTCTGAAGCACGGAGACTTCTACTTCACTATCGAATGTACTGAATATATTTTGTTTGATATAACATGTATCCTTTGCACTGTTAATTCTTTTTTCTTTTGACCGTTAATAAACACTTGTTTAAAAAAAAAAAAAAAAAAAAAACCTCCCATATACACCCTTGTTTACCACTTTATTGCTCACCTAAATCATTGTAAGATCCTCTTTTTTCTTGCACCTTGAACTCTGTGTGGGAAAACATAAAACACCCTAACAATGCTGACAACATGCTCTTGCTCTAATTATAGACAGCTGATAATGTTCCACTTAGTAAAATAAAGCATTGGCTAAGCAGTTTACTGTGCTGGAGGCATCACTTGACCTATATGCCTCCCTGACCATCTCCATTTATCCTTGGAAAGGAGCCAGTTGGCTTTTGAAATATTTTTAATCTAATGCGTAGCTTAACAAATTGTCATGAACATATAGCTGCATGTGGTTTTCTTTAGTTTTCGTCTAACAATTTTCAAACTGATTTAGTTTATCACCAGTCTTTACTTGGCACTTAGCCCACTTTCTGCATATTGCCATAAGCCTGTTGTGTATCCTCCAGACCTGCAAGCATGTTGTTACATAAGACCTTGTTGCCTTTATAAGTTTTAAGCAGACTGTGGACAATTATATATCCCCTGGCCCAAAATTAATACCTTATTGAAAAGAAGTGAGTAGTGACAAGACCATGTTGAATATGCCCAGCAGAGAAAAAGGACTTTTTAAAAATTGTATTACTCTATATGCTATGATCGCTAGCACTTAATGTACTCAGATCAGAATGAACTAACACACCATGTGGGACGAACATACTTACATACATTTCATCTCCCAGTTTTAAACTAACACAGAGAACCTCCTCATGTCACACCACTTTGTGACATAATATTCACAAGATGCAAACAGTGTTCAATAAATGTTACAATCTACCACAAAAAAAAATGTGTAACTGAGAAAGACATTCTGGATTCAAGCATAATAAAAAACAGTAACAAAACATTCAAATCATGTTTTAAATATTGAACAAAACAAAGATCACTAGAAGAGTGTAATATAAGATTCGAAAAGAAGTTCATTACAATGTTAGAATCACTGAAATATTACTGTGTATCAGTTGTCCCAAATGTTCACTTAACCAGCATCAAAAAGTGTCCTGACCCAATAGGGGTATTAGTGCATTCACTATTTTAAGAAAGAACTCTGAAGAGTTAGTCCATAATCATCTTCAATACACCACAGGTCAAAAGTTTTAAAATGACCCCATTTCTCCAGCTTTTATTGAAATTTATGCAGTTTAATGTCTCTGTCTAGCACCGTCCATACCCTTTCCTCTCGCAACGGGGATGGAAACCTGCAGAGCCAGCGGTTCATAGCCTGTTGCCTAGCAACAGTATAAGGCTTCCGAATCCCGGCCAGTCTGTAGTATAGGAAGCAACCAATTGCTAGTCAACCTACTAAAAGCCTATCGGTCGTCAGTAAGATGTCAAATTACCTGAATAGCCTATATAAGGCTGACTCTGACACTGATCCAGTGCCAGAGTATTGGATCACTATTTAGGTCCAGTTCCTGGTTCCAGTTTTATCTGCACCCTTGTACTCTCTTTTGGATTCCTCATTGACGATTAGCTTGTTCCTAACTATTCTTCAGTTTTAGTGATTCTGGTTCCATTGAATTCTTTGGTTTGACTTTGGCTACCCTAAATATTCTTCTACTCATTGATTCCAATCCCATTTGGATTTGAGTCTTGACTTCGGCTACTTTGACCATTCTTCTGCTTCATGTTTTTGTCTATGATTGGATCTCCTGGTACTGACCTAGCTAGTTTACTTTACTTTGTTTGTGACTCACCTCACTAGTGAATGGCTCTGAGGGCCGCAATCTGCACATCACATGCAGCTAAAACCAAATTTCCTGGCAGGGATCCCTGGTGAACACTGGGGGCATGCTAGACTCTGCGCCTCATTGCTCAGTAGCATCAACTGCTAGTGTGATAAAATTCTCTGGCCATAGATATGTACAGTACTGGATAATCATCTGTTCTTGAGCTTTTTCAACACTTAGGGATTCAGGTGCATCAACAAGAGTCCAATCAGTCCAAACTTCTGCAAGGACTGGCTACTCATCTATATACTATTAAAGTAATTCTATTGTTTTAAAATAAGCATTGCTGAATCAATTGTATGGGTGTCCAAAGCAAATGGTGGTTTATTTTAGCACATGTAAATAGTCAACAATTCAATACGTTAACATATTATACTACAGTACAGTACAGCACAGCCAATACCAAAAGTTAAATTTTTACATTTTTGGTATTGGCTGTACTTCCCGCCCCAACCGAATTTGTCGGGGGCGTGTTTGCGCTCAGTTCGCCACGCTTAGCAACGCACACTTCCGGAATGCTTGTTTCCGGTACGCTTACTTCCGCTGAACACGCGTTTTTCGCTACACTCACTTCTGCTGTGTGTTCGCTGCTCTGCCACGTGTTACCTTCCATTTGCCACGACTTTAAACAATCATTATGTGCATTTCTCACTTTCATTGACTTAATCAACCGTACTTTATCTTTTACGTTATTTAGTACCTCTGCATTAAAACTCCCTATTGTTGGGAAAGGCCTATCAGAATCTTTGGTCATCTTGACCCACGTGTCACAATACACAGTTGCGTATGCACCATATTTCTTACACATGAGAAATCTCGCTGAATCAATAGGGCCTTCTTTAGGCAGTAAATTGGCCATCTCTAGCGTGTGCTTAGCACCCATGTTAAACAATAGGGTTCCAGAAATATAATACAATATCCTGCCACAAAATAGGGTTCCAGAAATATAATATAATATCCTGCCACTACTCTCAACAATTTGTCACCCGCAATCTATCGCTGGAGATATTTTACTGGCCTGTGGACGTATTTGCTACAAGCCGCGTCCACTCGCTTCCTCTTGTCTTAGACAAGGACCCCTAATACAGAAATATCAATGTGGACTAAGGGGTTATCGGCTCCTCGATTACCCCTGACTCTCCAACAAAATCTGTTGAGTTTATTACGCCCGGCAGCATCCGGTAAAGTCAATTACCAGCCTTACCACGTAATTCCTCCCCGTTGCTCCCAAGTCGCAATTACGGCTTTCAATATTCTGCCACCATATAGGGTCCCAGGAATATAAAAATATCCTGCCACAATATAGGGTCCCAGAAATATCCGTGCCGTGCGGTGCAATCGCAATGCTTACAGATACTAATTATCAGTAAACTATGCAATTACCCTTGGGTGCACGTCCCGAAAACTTATTCAGTTTCCGCCCCCCGGTATACCTGCCTTGTATACCGTACACCAGTTGGGCACCTGCCTCGTCAAACAGCAACTGACACTCTATTTTACAATAGATAAACCCTTAGTGTATTTAAAGTCAACAAATCACACGACATACACCTTTTCTGCGCAGAAAATAAAAGAATTCCCAACAATAGTAATAATGTCCCAGAGGTTTTCACAAGTGATTTATACTATGCATGTATAACTATCAAACCGATTGTTTAACCACGTGGAAAATCTACCGGAAGTTTGCGTACGCACAGCAGGAAATACACATACGCTCAGCCATGCAATACACTTTAAAACGTAAAACAACAATAAAAAGAAACATTTTTCTTTCTTGTCCCTAGATTCCAATTAGCGTTCCTTCAGTCTATGCAACAACGGATATTCGGTCTCTCAACACAAAGTGAACCACAGGTCTTGAACACATTACGTTCTTTCCTGCCATGCGACGCGTCCGTCAATCCACCCTTTGTTGAGGAACCGAATACCGTGAGCGTTGCATACCTGCCGATAACGTAACTCCTAAACTCACGAGCCCCCAAATTATTAAAGTAATTCTATTGTTTTAAAATAAGCATTGCTCAATCAATTGTATGTGTGTCCAAAAGTTACATACATACATACCGCTGCAATCGCTGCGCTTAGATTGGGTCCCAATGGAACAGTGTATCTGTTAGATAACTGTGGTCAGAGTTGACTGACTCTGATGGGGGATGCAGCTAATATATACAGTCAGTGTTTCATTGTGAACAACAGAGATGACGTAGCTTGCTTCCATAGGTCCAGGCACAGGGTGGCTTAAGGGTAAACAGTTCATAGGCTGATTCAATCTAAGGAATCCAAAGGAGGGGGTCGTCTCTCCAGGGGGTCTGCTTCTTTCATAGCCAGCATCATACAAAGGTTTATTCCCTAATATCAATAACTAAAGTATGCAATGTGCGATCTCTTCGCCGACTGCACCGGACAGCTGCTGATGATTAGGGGATCAATATGATATCAGGCATGACACCTTTCCTATAACCTAAACATTTAATAACACTAAAATGTACATATAATCATATTATATAAACTAATAATAAACCAAATGCTATCTGCTCATAAATTACAGTGTAACGGAACCAATATGAATTGTATAAATAACTAAATGTTGTAATGCTAGTGTGTGCGTGCGTATTTTACCGTGCGATTGCATCACGCCACGTGTTACCTGGCGTACGCTTCGCAATACGCACGGCAAACCAATATTAAACCAATATACTTTCGTTCATCCAATTATACGATTTCAACAATACCCTCCAGGGCACCTTGACTCCACCAGTACAAGCGCTTTCTGCCTCTATAAGGTAGTGGTTCCTCATGCCTCCAATCTGCACATTCCCACTCCAGAAAAGTATGACTAGGATCCCAAGAAATGCTGAGGATTCCTCAATCAATGCATAATTCAGTTCAATTCAGAACTTTGCCCTGGAAATTTTTCATTTGAAAGAGTCAAGGTAGCTTATATGATTTCTTTGCTTACAGGTCCAGCTCTCATTTGGACATCTTCCCTATGGGAAAGCAATGATGATTTTATACAGAGTTCCACTACCTTGATTGATACGTTCAAGAGAATCTTTGATTAACCCGGCAGAGTTTCCTCAGCCACCTCCAGTTTGCTGAAACTCCAACATGGCTACATAAAAGTGGGCCAGTATGCAGTGCAATTCTGCATACTCGTTTCTGATGTGAGATGCAATAATGAGGCCATAGTGGTGGCATTCTGACAAGGTTTCACTGCCAGATTAAGAATGAATTGGCTTCTAGGGAACTCCCATCTTGATCTTGATGATCTAATCTGCATCGTCTTCAAAACTGACATGCATCCGGAATCAGACCCAGGGGAAGGAACACTCCCATCCTACAGTTGTCAGGTTGGCCCCCAGATTCCAGAACTCCTCGGTAACCTCAGAGGAGCTCATGTAAGTGGGACAGTCCCATCTTTCACAAGAGGAACAAGACAGGAGTTATGCCTCTACTGTGCAGAGTCCACCCACATCCTTGTGAATTGCCATAAGAGACCAGAAAACACCATATACCTCCAGATCCTTGGAGCATTCTTCATGTTTAACTGCTGGCGATTGAGTACAGAGTAATCTCTAGTTGTACCCTTCCTATATGACTCCAAGTAGGAGTGTTTCAATTGAAATGGATCAGCCTACTAGTCCTACATCAGGCTGTTACCCTATTATTCTAGGTTTACCCTGGCTCCAGAAGCATTCTCCCCAGATTGATTGGAGGGAAGGGAAATTACCTCTTGGGGTTCATCTTGTTCTGTGAACTGCCTTCTATCGGTCATTCCAGTTTCCTCCAGATTGATCTGCTATACCCAGTCCTCTGGTTCCTCTCTGCCATCTACCTATGCCTCCTTTCTAGACGTCTTCAATAAAGCTGCTGCTGAGAAACTTCCCCCTTTCTGGACATGGGATTGCGCTATAAATTTAATTCCTGTTAAGACTATTCCTTATGGCAGTGTCTACCTCAGGTCATGTCCAAAATTATCTATTTTAGGGGTTAGGGATATTAGGGTTAAGATTAGGGTAACCCTTGTTATGTGCGTATTGTCGCTAACCAATAACAATTGTCGAACCTCGATTTGTGTTTCGAACGCACAAAGATTTATTAGCAAATAGTAGAATAATATGTTCAAGCGAAGTGATAATAAATACAGCCGTTACTTATCACAGGCGCTCTGGATCCAGTGTGCAGTCATTCAATCCTGAAGTCTGGGGACAAGATGTCTGAACACTAGATGTGAAGCTGCTGCTTATATACACACAGAAATACAGTAATACAATGGAGATGGTATAGCTTGCATCTATTGGTCCAGGTCTCAGGAAGGTCCAAGGGGTTGTCAATCATTGGCTAGTTCATCCTAAGGAATCCAAAGGAGGGGGTCACCTCTCCAGGGGGTATGCTCGGCTCTTCCCGCCAAGATTCCTTAGTCTTAAGTAGTTCATAATTCCCTATCATTCATAACTTGTGTATGCACTCTGCGATTCCTTTGCAGAGTGAACCAAACAGTAGGAAATGTAAAGAGGTTTATTATGATACCACTCATGATATAATTCCTTCAACCTGTTCCGTATATTTCACTAATATGCATGTAACTTTAATATAACATATAAATACTACTATATTTCGACATAACTGACTATGTGTTGCAACTACCACAGAGTTTTGATAAAACTACCCATGCCTAGTGTCTCCATTTGCTCTAGACATGTGTCGGCATTAATGACATTTTTACATTTATCTGTAGAGACCTTTCCAATGGATACCTTCTTATGTTTGGTTATACGCCCTAATTTGTGACTTCCATCAACATTCCTGCCTATTAGTGACCTTGTGAGTCTCCCTCTAAAATGAGTGTGGCGAGCCATTGTCTGATCTGATGGGTCAGCCTCCCAATTCTCCAGGCGCTTTGCATGAGATATGTTTAGGCACAGCAAAGATCTGCCTATGGAGTATTGTCGAAGCGTCAGACTAGGGGACCTAGTGTTATTGTACCTCCCGTCTATGGGCTCCTACCCCTCAATTCGAGTACTTCGGATATGTTTAGAGGGAATGGCACTAGTCCTATATTATGCTGCCCTTGCGGCATGTGAGAGCACACCCAACACTCGGTTTGGTTTAGCACCTTACCCACCAGGGAGTGATAATCCTCCAAAGGATACCTGCCTATATTCAGAGTACTGGGGGACTGGCATCGTTGGATGCATCTCTCTTCAACTAGGGAGTCGCAAAACTTGCAGATACAATACTCATCAGACAATAGCCCCTCACATTGCCTCCGAGTTCCTGAGCTAGCAGACCTTTTCATAACCCCTGGACCAGGCTTGATAATGGGCTGCTCTGAGTATTCTAATAACTTTTCCTCTGCCTCCAACTCATCCGTATCACTACCAGAACTCTCCTCCGTCCTCCATCCTCCTTCACAAAAATAGAATGTCCTAAAAAGAATAAAAAATGGAACAAAAGAAAAACAAAAACCGCCACTCCATCGCTGGAAAGATAGTTCTGGGGCAACGTCTCTGGTTCAGGTGTCTCGACTGCAGGCTTTAGGTCTCCCGGAACAGACTCACAAGTGACAGATCTATGTCGTTGGTCTCAGTTTTATTTTGTACTTTCTCCGGATTATGGACTCTCCTGCAGTGGGTGGAATGGACCCAAGTGTCTCTCTCTGCAACCTTCAGTGATGTAGTACTGGTCAGCAGCACTTGGTACGGGCCTTCCAAACGGTCTGTTAAACAACCTGAACGTAAGAAATTGCGGATCATAACATAGTCTCCAGGTTCAACATCATGACAGTTCGTTTCTGGCATACCAGATGACAGCATTTTTAGTTTTTGTTGTTGTTGCTTTAGCTGTCTACTCATTCTTATAAGATATTGTACAGTCACTTCATTATTACACTTCAAGTCGTCTTGTGGACTCACGATCAAATGAGGTTGTCGTCCGAACAGTATCTCAAAGGGGGACAGATTAAGAGGAGATCTAGGAGTGGTCCGAATGCTATGGAGGACCAATGGCAAAGCCTCTGGCCATGCCAACCCAGTTTCAGCCATTACCTTACGAAGCTTGTTCTTTATAGTACCATTTACTCTCTCCACCTTACCACTGGCTTGTGGTCGGTACGGGGTGTGAAGTCTGCTACCGATTCCCATGAGTTTACACATATTTTGGAAGATATCACCAGTAAAGTGGGTACCCCTATCACTTTCAATGATTCTAGGGATACCGAACCTACACACAAAGTCTTGTACAATTTTCTTGGCAGTGAACACAGCAGTATTAGTGGCTGCCGGATATGCTTCTACCCAACCGGAAAACACATCAATACACACTAACACATACTTTAGATTCCTGCACGGTGGTAATTGGATATAGTCAATTTGTATTACCTGAAAAGGTTCGTCTGTAGGAGGGATGTGGGATGGCTCAGTTGGAATAGTTTTCCCAACATTTTTCCTCAAACAAGTAAGACATGACATTGCCTTCTTACCAGCCTGAGAGGAAAATCCGGGAGCACACCAGTATGCTCTCACCAGTTTGCACATACCTTCTTTACCCAGGTGAGTCAGGCCGTGTGCTGCTTCAGCCTGGCTTGGATAGTACGTTCGGGGAGCTACAGGCTTACCTTGTCCATCCCTCCAGAGTCCTGAGGACTCTTGACCACATCCCTTCGCCTTCCAGACCGCCTTTTCTTGCAGGGAACACAAATCTTGCATTTCAATTAATTTATGCATGTCTAATGTCTGAAAAACCATCATAGTCTCGGTCGATACAGTCATAGGTTGCCCTGCTGCCCATTTAGCAGCTTTGTCTGCCCTGTTGTTGCCCAAAGACACTGGGTCTTCTTCAAAGGTATAGGCTTTGCACTTTATGACGGCTACTGTTCTGGGTAACTGTATCGCTGTCAGAGGTCCTTTTATGTGTTGTGAGTGTGCCACTGGCGTACCTGCTGCTGTCGTAAAGTTTCTAAGACGCCAAAGGGCCCCAAAATCGTACACTACCCCAAAGGCGTACCTAGAGTCAGGATATATATTGGCTGATTTACCCTCTGCCAATTCACACGCTCTCCTTAGTGCTACTAGTTCTGCCACCTGGGCTGAGTGAGGTGGACCAAGGGGTTCAGCTTCTACCACATCCTGATCTTCTACAACAGCGTAACCAGTACATAGCTCTCCCGTCTCTATCTGTCTATGACAACTTCCGTCTGTATAAAACGTAAAATCTACATTTTCTAAGGGGGTGTCACGTATGTCGGGCCTTGCACTAAAGGTCTGATTCAGGTGTTCCATACAGTCATGTGTGTCAGTATTCTTGCCTAACTCATCATCAACAAGGGTCTCCTCACCTCCCACCCTTTGTGTCTCTAGAGACACATACGGAAGGTATGTAGCTGAATTTAAGGTGCTACATCGTTTGATGGTGATGTTTGAGGGTGCCATCAGGGCTAGTTCCCACTTTGTGAATCTAGCTGAAGAAACATGTCTGGTTTGGGCTGAAATGAACAGAGCTGATACAGCATGGGGTGTATAGATAATTGAATTATGTCCTAATACTACGTCCTCGCTCTTACTTACCAGAAGAGCCGTTGCTGCTACACTTCTGAGACATGTTGGGAGTGATCTGGCCACATTGTCTAATTGTGCACTGTAGTATGCTACCGGTCTGCTAGCGTCGCCATGTTTCTATGCGAGGACACCTGCTGCACAACCATCAGCTTCTGTACAAAATAGCTCAAAAGGCTTTTCATAATCAGGTATTCCCAATGCAGGTGCTTTAGTCAGACTATCTTTAAGATTAAAGAACGCTTGCTCTGACTCTTCTGTGTGTACAACACGTTCTGGTTTTGAGGAAGAGACTAGCTCCTGCAATGGTAATGCCAAAATAGAAAAACCTGGGATCCAGGATCTACAGTATCCACACATCCCCAGGAAAGTACGAATCTGCTTCTGGCTCTGCGGCAGGGTCATGTGTTGTATGGCCTCAATCCTGTCGGTTGTCAGGTGTCTTAGCACCTTAGTGAGGCAGTGTCCTAAGTATTTGACCTTAGTCTGACATGGCTGTAATTTATCCTTTGCCACCTTGTGCCCTGTTTGTGAAAGATGAAGCAACAATAATTTAGTATCATGTAAACATGACATAAAAGAATCAGAGCACAACAACAAATCGTCCACATATTGAATTAGAACAGACCCATTGTGGTGTTGAAAGGATTGCAAACAGTCATGTAAGGCTTGGGAGAAAATACTGGGGCTGTCAATGAACCCCTGGGGTAGTCTGGTCCATGTGTATTGCACTCCCCTGTAGGAGAATGCAAAAAGGTATTGGCAGTCAGGGTGAAGAGGGACTGAGAAGAAAGCAGAACATAGATCAATGACAGTAAAATGACTGGCAGACGGAGGAATCTGCATGAGGATGACAGCTGGATTCGGCACTACGGGGAATTGGCTCTCAACAACTTTGTTAATTCCCCTTAAGTCCTGGACTAATCTATAGCCCCTCCCCCCACTCTTCTTCACAGGGAAAATGGGACTATTTGCTGTACTGGCTGTCCGAATTAAAATCCCTTGTTGTAACAGCCTCTCAATAACAGGATATACCCCTAGTTCCACCTCCGGTTTTAATGGATACTGTGGGATTTTTGGAGCTATCCTACCACTTTTTAGATTGACCTTGACAGGGGCTACGTTTGCCATCAGTCCAGTGTCCTGTCCATCTCTGGTCCATAGTGAACCTGGTATTTCCAGCAACATCCCCTTTACTTTAGATGGACTTTGTTCTATAACAGGAGAGTGTAACATTAACCTTTGAGGGGTGTCCAATATATCCTGTACCTCATGTGCGACTTTCTCCGGTATATCTAAGAACACACCATCAGCAGTACAGTATATGACACATCCCATTTTACATAACAAGTCTCTTCCCAGCAAGTTAGTAGGAGCCGCCGCAGCCAAGAGAAACGAATGCTTGGTATGCAGGGGCCCGATAGTAACTTCAGCGGGTTTAGTTAGTGGATAATGCAACACTTTTCCCGTTACCCCCGATGGCTGGAATTGTTTTGCTGGTCACCTGTAGATTAAAAGAAGAGGTTATTACAGATCGGGCCGCCCCTGTATCTACAAGAAAAGTTTGTTTTCTACCAGCTATGTCAACTATCATTGTTGGTTCTTCTCTCTGACTCTCAGTTAACCTCACTGGCTGTAGACTACAGGTATGACCTGACCCCTAGCGCTGACTATCATTTTCCCGTGCAATATTTGTTGTTATAATATGTGCAGGTAGATGTGAGTCTTCGATTCTATGTAAGTTTTTCCTTGGAGGATATCTATGTGTCCCACCTCTAGTGCTGTATCTGTCTTTTTTACAATCCCTCCTAATGTGTCCTTCTTCATTACAATTGAAACATCTGATCACTCTATGTTTCTTATTATGTGGGTTGTATGCTGGTGGTCGTGTTTGCATCCCCTCTAGAGCCTGTATACTCACCGTCATTAACCTATCACCTTTCTCCTCCTTCTGTCTAAAAAGGTTTTTGTCGTGCTCCACAGCAGACTCCCTAAGACACGGGTGTCCAACCTTGTAGCTTCCCTGGGCCACATTGGAAGGCGACAAGTTGTTTTGGGCCGCACATAAAATACACTAGCACTAATGATAGCTGATCATCCAAAAAAAACATAGAAAACATTGCTAATGCTCCTTGTTGTTGCTCTATGCTTCAATGACATGCTATTGACTGCTGTCAAACATCAAGTGATATTGTTACAACATTTTATGAAGGGCTTCAATACAGCAGTCATTAAGACAGGAAGATAAGGTCCGTGATGCTCCAGGACCAGGTGAGTTTATGCACTGGTCAGCGTCCCTTGAAATAATAAAAAAAAAACACCCTTAACTTCCCTTTTAATCGGCTTGTTCTCTGATTCTCTTCTCTTGTTTTTTCTGTTTCACTGTTGCTGATAGTTCGCGCGGGTGACTCCTATGTGCTGTGCTCCGCAATGGATGTCGGACGTGATGACGTCACGCCCGACATTCACTGCGAGCGCCGCACGGAGGAGACCAGGGACGGACCGCGTGACCACAAGGTAAGTATTTTCTTTTTTTGCAGGATTTTTTTTTCATTAACAGCGCTGCCCCCTTGCCACAACCAAAACTCCTGCTGGGCCACATTTACAGGCATGCTGGGCCGCATGCGACCCGCAGGCCACGGGTTGGACAACCCTGCCCTAAGAGAATCTACTGTGATGCCTCTCCAATTAGGTAATGTGGTTTGTACTCTGGTTTTTAAATTTTCTCTAAGGCCATCCATTAATACTCCTACAGCTACTTCCCTATGATGTGGGTCTTCCCCTATGTTGGATATCCCAGTAAACCATGTTATCGCTGCTATAGCTCTAATTAAGTAATCTGCTGCTGTTTTACTATCCTTTTGTTTAATGGTGAAAATCTTACTCCAATTTACTACTACTGGAAAATAGATGGCTAAGTGTTTGACAATTTGTTCTATATTTTTTTGGTTAATTTCATCAGTCAAGGTGTCATCTTCCTCCAACAAACAATCTTCAATAAATTTTGTATGTCAGTATTGGGAGGAAGACACGCCCTCAACACTACACGCCAATCCTTATTGGTTGGTTCGTGGGCATTTCCTAAGTCTTTAACAAAATTCTGACATTTAGCCAACTCTCTTCTAGGATCTGGGAATTCAGTCATAATGGAACGTAATTCTGATCTAGTCCAGGGACAATGCATTGTAACATTTCTTAAAGGAACTACACCATCCTTATCCGGTTTCCCATTGGGAACTGATATTGTGCGGACTGGGTACGCACCCACTGGTTCACTGTCTTCAGGGGACACAACAGGATTTGCTGTTTCAAGATTTAGAACGCTTTCACTCCTAGTGATCACGCTACTCTCACCTATCTCAGCCATTTTCTCATACTTACGCTGAGCCTCTAGTACACTAACAGCATGGGCAATGGCTGAAATCACAGTGGGTTCATCTTCATCTTCTGATACACTTAAACTGGCTTAAAACAGGATACAACTTAGCAATTTTTCTTTTTTCAGTTTTAATAACGGCTGTACTTACCGCTCCCGCCACTGTAGGTGGTGGGGGCGCGCTTGCGCTGAGTTCGCCACGCTTCTCAACGGCCACGTCCGTTGTGTGCGCGCTTTTAGCCACGCCTACTTACGCTGTGCATTCGCTGCTCTGCCACGTGTTACCTTCCATTTGCCACAATTTTAAACAATCATTATTTCTATTTCTCTTTTTCGTTGACTTAATCAACCATACTTTATCTTTTACAGTATTTAGTACCTCTGCATTAAAACTCCCTATTGTTGGGAAAGGCCTATCACAATCTTTGGTCATCTTGACCCACGTGTCGCAATACGCAGTTGCGTATGCACCATATTTCCTACACATGAGAAATCTCGCTGAACCAATAGGACCTTCCTTAGGCAGTACACTGGCCATCTCTAGCGTATGCTTAGCACCCATGTTTAACAACACCAATCTATGCAGAACGCTTTCAACAATTTGCTACAAACACTCTACCGCTAGAGATCTCTTACTGGCCATGGACGTATTTGCTCAAGCCGAGTTCACTCGATTCCTCTTGTACTAAACAAGGACCCCTAACACAGACAATATCACTGTGGGACCCAAGGGCTATCAGCTCCTCGATACCCTGGCTAAACCACAAAAATCTGTTGAGTTTATTATAACTGGGAGAACAAAGTCAATACAATCAACCAGCCTTTCCAATATAATTCCTCCTAGCTGCTTCACCAATTCGCACTAACGGTTGTCGTGCGGTTAGATCGCACTGCCTTCCAATACTAGTTATTAGCAAACCTTGCGATCTATTGGTAGCGCTTTGCGAAAACCCTGTTTTCGCCTTCGGTATACCTGCCCTGTATCCCGTCCTTCAGTTGGGCAACCTGCCTCGTCAAACAGCAACTGAGCACAATAATAGTAAACAGTGTATCTACGTTACAAAATCACACACTATACACCTTTTCTGCGCAGAAAATCAAAAGTTTCCAACAACAGTAATAATGTCTCAGAGGTTTTCACAAGTAATTATACTATATACATATAATAACTATCAAAACGATTGTTTAACCACGTGGAAAATCTACCGGAAGTTCGCGTACGCACATCAGGAATTACACATACGCTATGCAATGCAATACAGTTAAAACGCACAATGACAGTAAAAAGAAACAGTTTTCTCTTTTTGTCCCTAGGTTCTAGTTAGCGTGCCCTAGACAATGCAAAACGGACATTCGGTTTCACAACACCGTGTAAAATTCAGGTTTTGAACACATTGCGTTCTTACCCGTATATGACGCGTCTCCACCCTTTGTTGCGGAACTGAAATCCGTTGGTCTTGCGTATCATCGGCAACGAAACCTCCAAAGCTCACAAGCCCCCAAATTGTTAAGTGCGTATTGTCGCTAACCAATAACGATTGTCGAACCTCGATTTGTGTTTCCAACGCACAAAGATTTATTTGCAAATGTTCAAGCGAAGTGATAATAAATACAGCCGTTACTTATCGCAGGCGCTCTGGATCCAGTGTGCAGTCATTCAATCCTGAAGTCTGGGGACAAGATGTCTGAACACTAGATGTGAAGCTGCTGCTTATATACACACAGAAATACAGTAATACAATGAAGATGGTATAGCTTGCATCTATTGGTCCAGGTCTCAGGAAGGTCCAAGGGGTTGTCAATCATTGGCTAGTTCATCTTAAGGAATCCAAAGGAGGGGGTCACCTCTCCAGGGGGTATGCTCGGCTCTTCCCGCCAAGATTCCTTAGTCTTAAGTAGTTCATAATTCCCTATCATTCATAACTTGTGTATGCACTCTGCGATTCCTTTGCAGAGTGAACCAAACAGTAGGAAATGTAAAGAGGTTTATTATGATACCACTCATGATATGATTCCTTCAACCTGTTCCGTATATTTCACTAATATGCATGTAACTTTAATATAACATATAAATACTACTATATTTCGACATAACTGACTATGTGTTGCAACTACCACAGAGTTTTGATAAAAATACCCATGCCTAGTGTCTCCATTTGCTCTAGACACGTGTCGGCATTAATGACATTTTTACATTTATCTGTAGAGACCTTTCCAATGGATACCATTAATGTGTACTATTTATAAGTATGCGTGTTTGTGCGAATGTATAGTAAAAGACCAATTACTGTTGCTGCCACGTGTAGTGGATGCGTACGCCCTTTCACGCCGTAGCGTGCCCTTGTACGCCGTAGCGTACCGTACGCATCTTTTCAGACAAAGACAACCAAGTTTGCTTGACTTTAATTGAAATGACTTTATCCAATTTTCTGACTTCGACACCCTAATCTTACCCTAATCTTAACCCTAATATCCCTAACACCCCTAACCCCTAAAATAGTACTTACCCATCATAAATGACAGGCGGCTCCGGCCATCGCCGCCTTAAAGGGCAGTTGCACTTGTGGATGACGTCATTTCCGGGAGCCATCAAGACAGCGAGTCGTCGTCTGAAGACATCTGCATTCCGGTAAGTTCTTCTTTTGGCAGGTCGCCCTCCTCTTCAGTCTGAGTCCTCGTGTCATCATGTCTTCTGTCGGGGTAGTCAGTACCGTCTTACTGACTGGTTTGTCAGAATGGATCATGTGATGTAATCCAAGATGGTCGCACTTATGAAGTAGAACAGTAGGGAGTGTTTGTTTACAGATAGTGACACAGGACTCAGGAGTGCAAAAGGCAGCCAGGAGTGGCACAGATGGTCATAAGGTGACACTGCTAGTGGGGCTAAAACCCTGGTGTGTGACCGTGTTATCCCATGGCTATTGGTAGGTAGCCTGGAATGTCCACTAATCACCAGACCATGCAGTATGACTCTGGGGTATAAAGTCCTCTTGGTTTTAGAGCTTAGTTTGTGGAACTATCTGTATTCACATCTTAAAAATAATTACTCTCAATCATGTATGTATTGGGACAGCTTCTTGTATTTGTCCAATAGAATGTCTTGCAACTGGTTTGTTACTTTGCCTTTTTCTAGGCCAATGGAATGTTGGACCATATATAATGTAGAGATGAGCGGGCTCGGATTTCGGTAATCCGAGCCCACCCGAACAGTGCGGATCCGACGGGATCCGAGCACTGTTTGGGAACTTCCGGGCGGGAAATGAAGCCAAACTGAGGCTATGACATCCAAGTCTCGCGTCGGATCTCGCGAGACTCGGATGTCATAAATTCACCGCTCGCGGCCGCCATCTTCATTCTGGCTGCGATCACTCATGAGGGAGGTTGTAGTTAGGGAGCGCCTGCCCTGCTTTTCAGTTTAGTGTTGCTTTGTGCTTTGTCCAGTGCTCTGTTCTGTTGAGTCCAGTGGTGCTTTGTCCTGCTGAGTCCAGTGGTGCTGTGTCCTGTGCTCTGTCCTGCTGAGTCCAGTGGTGCTGCCTGTGTCCTGTGCTCTGTTCTGCTAAGGGCATTGTTATTTCCAAATTATCCAAAAGTTCAAGTTGCCTTGAAAAAGCATGTAGCGAAACGCGCGTTGGCATTTACCCTGCTGCTGCAAACATTCACTCCTTGCTACCTGCATTAACCTAACTATTACCCACCCCTGTATGGGGCATTTAATAATCTAAATGTGTGTGTGTGTGTATGATTGCCAAACGGCACTACCGCTACTTAGTAGGTGAACTAACAGACATATCAGGTGCCTGATTTGGTAGCAGTATACTAAGTGTGTATATGCAGGACTGCACAAACGGCACTATCAATATTAGTAGGAGAACTGCAGACATATCAAGCGCCTGTTTGTCAGCAGTTTAGTAGTAAATTACAGGGACAAAGGATTACTAGATTATACAACTTAATCAATACTAGTCAGAGTTCCTTTTAGCCCCAGAAATACTACTTAATAATAATATATATTAATACTCAACTTGGTGTGAGCTTATATAAATATGAGTATTTATTGATGTGACTGTATATGGGATATACTTATATAATAAAATGCTCCTTACAGTCAAAAATTCATCAGAGGTCTGAGTCAACATATAAGCTCATTACCTTATAAATTGTGTCAATTATAATCATATGACCATTGGTTCCAATCAAGATAACTATAGTACACACAGCATACATTTTCAGTTGCAACGGTATCTTAGGTAGTCAAATATAATTAGAATAGGAGTGACTATTATATACTGATTATCTTTATATATATTGATAATAAGTAGCAGGGTATAGCAATTCAATTTGCTATTTTAATTCACTTTAGTCACTTAAATATTTCACTATTCAATTAGGAGGTATATTTTAAGTATATTAATAAAGTAAAAGTTTTTTATTGTTAACAAGAAGATCGCTGAGTGCCTTCCAATACACAACCATTGCAGACATGTCTACTGCAGCTGCATTGGATGCTGTCACAATTGAAAAAATGGTGGAGGATTACTTTGCTGAGTTGTCTCCCCTCCAGTGTGTACTCGGAAAGAGTTTTTAGTGCAGCGGGGACGAATTGATAATGTGTGAGGATGAGGAAGTACACACTGAAGGGGGACAGGAATCAGAGGATGAGGATGAGGACGACATCTTGCCTCAGTAGAACCAGTTTAGTTTGTACAGGGAGAGATGAATAGCTTTTTTTGTGTGGGGGCTCAAACAAACCAATCATTTCAGCCACAGTAGTTTGGTAGGCCCTGTCGCTGAAATGATTGGTTTGTTAAAGTGTGCATGTCCTATTTCAACAACATAAGGGTGGGTGGGAGGGCCCAAGGACAATTCCATCTTGCAACTCTTTTTTTGGCATTATGTGCTCTTTGGGGCTTAGTTCTATCTCCATCAGAGATAGTCCTGCAGGCCATGTCACCGACACAGCTATGTTGGTGTTAGACATGCTTCCGGTGTCCGCCATCTATGCAGTGGAATTCAGACCAGTTGGAGGAGGTATTGTGGCCCCGGTACCAAATTGGGTACCAGAGCCACTCCACTACGCAGTCCAGATAGCTGCGTATCAGATATTAAACTACGTTCAGTGTTGCTGCCAAATCCCAAAAAAAATTAAAATGCCCTGTCATCATAGAAAACAAGAAGTAATGACGGGCTAGAACTCCATCCTCTATATGCTGCAGAGGATGGAGGAGCAGAAAAAGGCCATTCAAGCCTACACAGACACCTACGATGGGCCACGTGTTTGTGCTGCACACTTGTGTCGCTTAGCTTAGACATCCAGCTACCTCGGTGCAACGTTTTGGACTAAAAACAATATTGTATGGTGTGAGGTGTTCTGAATAGACTGGAAATTAGTGGAAATGATTGTTATTGAATGTTATTGAGGTTAATAATAGCGTAGGAGTGAAGAAAAAACAAAACCCTAAATCAGAACCAAAACCTTTCGTCAGGTGTTTTGGCAAAACAAATCAGAACCCAAAACCTCAAGCTAATCAGAACCCAAATCACCAAAAGTGTCCGGTGCACACCCTTAATTATAATGTATGTATCAATGCCCCATGTTGGCCACACCCACAACACAATGTGGTCACGCCCTTTTTGGCGGCACCGGTACGCGTACGGCACATATTTTCTTTCCTACTGGAACTGAGGTGGGCCTGTGTACTTTAAATGCCAGGGCTGATTTTTAGTCCCAGTACGGCCCTGGTTGTACTATTTAATAAATGATTTGATATTATTATAGTCATAGAGTTAAAAAAAATTGTTGTCTCTTGGTGTATATACAAATCTACATTAGTTACTTTTAAAGAACCCCCCTAGTTTAGAATTAAGCACACCCCACTATTACTTGAAAGAGAGCGAAAATAAAATATCGAACACATCTTACTGTGTTTTCGGGTTTTTTAAAAAACAATCTCCGGTTTCTTATAAAGTGAAGGGACCATTAATAGTTTTTTAAGATATTCCATTGTTTGTTAAACATTTTTAATATTGTATTACTATGTGCAAAAGTGCCTAAAAAGCTGTTTTCCCTTGTTGTTGTGATCTCACACTGTTTGTAGTTCAGGAGGTTCACCTTTCATTGGCTTCCTGGATAACCTGCTCAGGATAATTGCTGTCTTTAAACTTTTGCAGATATGCTAATACTTGATCTTCATATATTACAGCCTAGGTTCCCAAACTGTGCGCCTCAGCTCCAAGGGGTGCCACGGTGCTGTCACAGGGGTGCCGTGGCCAGGAAGAAGAAGAAAAACAAACAAAAAAAAACTTTCCAATCCGGCGGCGCCCGGGACCCAGCTTACTTTTTCTTCCTGTCCATGGCAGGATACAGAGGGGGCAGTGTGAGGGGCCACAGCACAGATGCAGAGGGGGCAGAGCCCGGGAGCACAGCACAATGCAGAGGGGGCAGAGCGAGGGGGCACAGCGCAGATGCAGAGGGGGCACAGCGCGGACGCAGAGGGGACAGAGCTAGTGGTACAGCGCGGATGCAGAGGGAGCAGAGCGAGGGGGCACAGAGTGGATGCAGAGGGGCACCGAGTGTGTGGATGCAGAGGGGGCACCGAGTGTGTGGAGATGCAGAGAGGGCACCGAGTGTGTGGAGATGCAGAGGGGGCACCGAGTGTGTGGAGATGCAGAGGGGGCACCGAGTGTGTGGAGATGCAGAGGGGGCACCGTGTGAGTTAGCTATAAATTATTCTTTGACAGAAATATAATTTCTTTTCCCTTGGATTTATGTGTATTATTTTTGCATACAACTAAATAAGTATCTCTGTCCTGACCTAAATACTTATTGCGTTTTTTTGACTGCTTATAAAACGAGACTGCTCGATAATTATTTTGGAGGGGTGCCTTGAAAAAATTATGGAGACTCTAAGGGTGCCGCAAACTGCAAAAGTTTGGGAACCACTGTATTACAGGGTCACTGTGTCAGGAATTATGGTATTTGTATGGCACATACTGATTGGTGGATTTCAATGGCAGGAATAGTCATGGCAAGAAAAGCATACTGTACCTGTACAAAGTCTGAGACTCCAGTAATAGCAAGTCCAGAAAATAGCCATTGGTCCAGAGCCAAAGAGGTAGTAGTACAAGAGCCATAATAGGTAGTTAGCCAGGAGTCAAAGGTCAGGAGCCACAGAGGTAGGCGCCTCAGAGCCAGGATTGAAGAGCCAGTGAGGTAGTCGTCCGAAAGTCAAGGGTCAAAAACAGGGAGGTAGCCAGGAAGGTGCCAGCTACAGAATGGTTGTTCACAAAGACGAACTCAATAAACTGGCAATGTGCAGGAAACTGCTTAAAAGGCCTGAAACTGTAGTAACTATGTATTAGTTACCACAGTTTCAGGCCTCCCTCCCCTTCTCCTGTGCCCTCTGGAACTCCAGGTCCATCCGTAACAAACTGACCTCTATCCATGACATCTTCATCTCCAACTCGCTTAACCTTCTTGCAATCACTGAAACCTGGCTTACTTCTACTGACACTGCTTCTCCCACCGTTCTCTCTCCTATGGGGGCCTCTCTTTTGCCCACTCAACTAGACCGGATGACCATCCATGAGGTGGAGTGGGCCTCCTCCTATTCCCTAGCTGCACATTTTGGGTCATTCTCACCTTACCTTCCCTCTCTTTCTCCTCCTTTGAAGTTCACTCTATCCGTCTTTTCTCCCTCATCCACTTCCATTTCTTTGTCATCTACCGCCCCCTTGGCCCTACTGCCCATTTCCTTGACAACTTTGCTGCCTGGCTTCCCCACTACCTATCTTCTCACCTACCCTCCATCATACTTGTTGATTTTAACATCCCTATTGATAACCCCACTGACCCTGCCTCCATCAAACTTCTTGCCCTTTCCACCTCCCTTGGACTCACTTAGTGGACCTCATTCCCCATCCACTGTCTTGGTCACTCCCTTGACCTCGTTTTCTCTCATCTCTGTGATCTCTCCGACTTCTCTAACTCTTCCTTCCCACTCTCTGACCACCATCTCCTCTCCTTCACTCTGTCCTCGTCCCCTGCTCCCCCGCCTAAAGCTACCCTCACTAGGGGCAATCCTGTTGACCATAATTCTTTCTTCTCCTCTCTCGAAACTCTCCTTTCACCTCTTCCCACCCTGGTCTGCCCTGACCAGGCGTCCTCTTTCTATAACCATTCCCTCACTACTGCTCTGGATGCTGTTGCCCCTGCATCTTCTGTCTGCTGGCGCCACTTAATTCCCCAACCCTCACACTCCAAATTCACCCGCTTCCTTCAGAAGTGCACTCGCATTGCTGGAGGAAATCTCGTTCCCTGGCTGACCTCCTTCAATTTAAATTTATCCTCTCTTCATTCTGCTCTGCCCTCTCCCTCGCTAAACAATTTTTCTTTAAGTGCCTCATTTTTTCTCAGTCTCTAATCCCCGCCGCCTCTTTGCCACATTCAACTCTCCCCTGTCCCCCCTCCTGTCCTGCGCTTTCTCTCTCTGCTATTGACTTCGCCATCTTTTTCTCCTCCAAAATCAAGGCCATCAGACTCAACATCTCCTTCTTCCATCCTTCTCCTGCCACCTTCATCGCTCCACCTTCCTCCAACAACCAATTCTGGTGCTCTTTCTGCCATACTTCTGGTGAAGAAATTCACTCCCTTATTTTTTCCTCTCCCCCTTCTACCTGTCATCTTGATCCCATCCCCTCACCTCCTTCACTCTCTCTCTCCCACTGCCTGCTCATACCTAGCACACCTGTTCACCTCTCCTCTGGCGTTGTCCACTTCTGATTTAAACATGCCCTTAGCTCTCCTATCCTCAAAAAACCCAATCTCGATCCCACCTCACTTGTTAACTATCGCTCCAACTCACTTCTCCCCTATGCCTCTAAATTACTTGAGCAGATTGTTTGCAACCACCTCACCAGACACCTGTGACTGGCTCACTTACAAATAACTTATGGTATAAATGTATTTAAAGGAAGTAGCGCAGGGCGCTTATTAATATAATTGCCAATGCACTTATTTTTGATATTGTGTATATTTTGATATAGGAAATCTTGATTTCTGAGACCAGGAAAGAAACTCGTCTAAAGAAAGGCCCCATGCTGTTAGGCTGCCTGGTCAGATAACGAACCTGCAGAACTGATAGACGGAGGTCTTCACCTATAGCAGCCACCTTTCCCGTAGAGCTATACGCACTCACAGGTAGTCGGATGCCCCCAGGACTTCACTCCAATGTAGTGTAGGTTCGTTATACAGTACCGCAGCGGCAGGCCAGGAGGCAGCAGAGATGGTAATGGATAGTCAGACGTAAGCCAAGGTCAGGGGTCACTAGCAGGGTAGAATGGTCAGATAACACGCCAAAGGTCAGG
This sequence comes from Mixophyes fleayi, assembly GCF_038048845.1. NCBI lineage: Eukaryota > Metazoa > Chordata > Amphibia > Anura > Limnodynastidae > Mixophyes > Mixophyes fleayi. The sequence continues at coordinate 170,636,005 of NC_134404.1, read as the reverse complement.
GTCACAGGCATAACAGCAGAGTCCAAGATACGGGCCAAATGGGTCAGGGTCACAGGCAAACAGGCAAGGTCCAAGAAACAGGCAGGGGGTCACAACAGGTAATCAGCAATTCAGGAATCCAGAGCAGGTCAGCAACAGTGCAGTACTGGAACGCTTTTACCGACAGGGAGGCTAAGCCCTCCCTGCCTTAAGTACTGAATGCAGCCATTTAGAGCATAGCTCTGAAATCACCCACAGCCTCAGCCTAAATAATAAATGCACATTAATTAGCCCGCAGGCTAGTGAATTAGCTGCGCACACGCCCGGTGGTCTGGCCCGACCGTTGCCCCAGCAGCGGTCGAGCCGGACTCGGAAGTGACGTCTCGGTCATCAAGGAGACGGCTGGGACGCAGGGCAGAACAGAGAGCGAGCCGCGAAGGCTATGAACACTGCCACGGCTCGTAACACATGTTAATTAGATCTTTTGATGTGTGAAGGTCCAACATTGAAAGCAGGAAGGTTTAATTAAGACTGGCTTCTAGATTTTCTGCGTCTGAAGACCAGATGCAGGACATCACAGCATCTTTAGAATTTCATAGTGTAAATATTGTAGGCTTTGCAATGCATGTAAATACATGTTTGCGTAAACACATTGCATCCTGATTCTAAAAATAGCCTGTGTTCAAATAAGTATAAAAAGTACAGTCTTGTACACTGAAATGTATCATTCTGATGCTCCATCTGACCTGATCACCTGGTACCTTCAACCAGTGTGAGAGCAAATAAACATCACTTGCTTCAAAAACCTGCTTGAAAACATCTTCGATATTACTTGTGACTCGCAGATTAGACCCTAAATCTCCGGCTGTATCTGAGGTTGGACCCAGCTCTCCAGTACCACTGCTCTGCCGCTACTCAGCAGCTTTGGCCAGTGTGATAGGCCAAAGGGATTCATCCACAACACCCTGACCCATTGAAAGCAGTCTGGGGTACCAGCCCAAGTGTACCAGCACGGGAGTACACTAGCAGCGACAGTTACTCAGAAGGAACGTGGATCTGGGCGCTTTAAAGAAGCCCAGTGGTGGCAGCAGGCTCTTCCTACTGCTGCAAGAGGGGCGTATTCGGAATAACAAAAGGGGACAGTGGCAAAGTAAGCCCAGCCGGTTCTCAGCAACAACAGACAGGATGGCATAGGTGGTCCATCCTGTCACAACACATCTTGGACAATTCCCTCCTCGACCCTCTCCAATCCGGTTTCCGTCCCCTCCATTCCACTGAAACCACCCTGGCCAAAGTTACTAATGATCTTCTCTCAGCTCTATCAGCTAAATCCAGGGGTCACTTCTCCCTACTCATCTTGTTCGACTTTTCCGCAGCCTTCAACACTGTGGGCCACTCCCTCCTCTCTTTCTGTCCTCGCCTGGTTAGCCTCATACCTTGCTAACTGTTCCTTATCTGTATCCATGTTTGGTTCTTTCTCCACCCCTCCCCTCTCCCTGTAGGAGTCCCTCAGGACTCTGTTATCGGCCCTCTACTCTTTTTTCTCTATACTACCTCCCTTGGTGCTGTCATCTCCTCATTCGGTCTTCAGTATCACCTTTATGCTGATAACATTCAACTCTACATCTCTTCTCCTGATCTTTCCCCCACCCTCCATGCTCGAGTATCTGACTCCTCTCCACCATATCCTCTTGGATGTCCTCATGCTTTCTCAAAATTAATATTTCTAGAACTGAACTCATTGTCTTTCCTCCTTCTAGATTCTCCTCCCACCTTGACCTCTCTATCACTGTTAACAACTACACCATCTCCTCTGTCACCCAACTCCGCTGCCTGGGCCTCCCTTGCTATATCCCCTTAACTGACTCCCTTCTGTGCCTGATGTCTGTTTACCCTCCCATAGGATGTAAGCTCTTACAAGCAGGGCCCGCTCACATCCTGTCTCTATATCTATTCTTCTGCTCCATCTTTACTGTAATAGCCATGCCTGGAGTTTCTGAAGTCTTGCTATTATTTGTATATTGTTCAATACTGTTTCACCCTGTATAGTCGGTTGTTTGTACTGTGTATGGCGCTATAGAAATCTTGTGATGTCTAACAAATAAAGGATAATAATAAAATAATAATAATAATATTAGCAGTAAGTTGTTACGCCATTCCATGATGCAGGTCTGCACAAATAAAGGGAAAATAAAAAGGGTGCAGTAGGTTGCAAACTGAGCCTGTGGCTCACTGTTCAGAGACTGCATTGCTGTAAACAAGAGTTTCAGGTTCAAGTCCATCTGACCAAGAAATGGTTGTAGCCATAGATCCTAGCGGGACCACAGATTGTGGAATAGGTTGTTATGGGCTGGTACCTACAGTCTCTCTCTGCTACTGTACACAAATGGGTAAATCACAGGGATCCAAAAACAACTGACCAACTTGTAGGAATGTTGGAGGCAAGGAACTTGACTTTACCACAGCCGCTGTGTGCCCAAGCGCCAATGGCAAGAACTCTTGCATTCATAACAAGAAATACCTTTAATAGACTAAGCTCATGTGAACACTCAGTTGGTATTCCTAGTTTTCACCACTTTCCAGCTGCCCCTAATAAGGGAGAAGCTAAAGAGCTGCAATGCAATACAGCACAAACACTGTAATAGTATGCACAGCGACAACCACAGAGTGAAGATAGATCAGGCCTTCATGTCTCTTTAATACCATTGATACCCAATAACTTAAAACACCAGATAGAGGAACGGACTACACTTAATACAGCGCTTGATAGTAGCAGGTGGAACTGGACAAAGTCGATGCAGGAACAGAGCACATTAATAGTTCAATGTTAGACTACAGCTAACACAAACAAATGTTTTAATCAATAGAACAGCTATATTTTAGCTCACAGAATGCATAGCACAGTTCAATAAGTATAAACTTCAGCCGAAGGTAGTAAACAGAGGTACATAGTAGGCACAACAGTGTGTACAAGCAAGATATGAAAATTCATAGATTTCAGTCAAATAAATAAATCATAGTCAAACAATGCATGGTCAGAATAGCAGGAAGTAAGTAGCAGTAGGCAGTACAAAGCAAGATCAGGATACAAGTGTCACAAGCCGCAGGGGTGTCCCAAGCCATAGCGACTCACTGTGTTAGCGTCCTGACCGGCACCATGATGATCGGGATATCACTTCCCCTCCATCCTGACCGTTACCAGAGCAACGGTCAGGACGCATTTTTTCTGACAGCACTGTTATTCCCACAGTTTAGTAAATATACCCCAAGGCTAAAACAGTTTGTGACAAAACCTTAAGGAGTGTTCCACAAGGTTGGAATCAGGAATCTTGTAGTACAACAATGGTAGGGGACTGTTAAAATGAATAAAATAGAGGCTATCCAAATCTGGCCTTTTTATGCATCATGGCTTATTACCTGACCTATCATGACCTAAATTCACAACTTGAGCTTCTCCTTTAAATGCAATACAGAAACAGAATATATATTTTAGTACAGTAAGTGGCCATGTGTACCCAGCCAATGTTGAGAACAACGTATTTAAAAATAATAATAATAATAATAATAATAATAATAATAATAAAAATAATAGTGCCGATTCAGAACAGTGATGGTGAAGAACATCCGCTTGTTAATTTGAGTAGAAATATCAAAAGTAATGAAAAAAGTATTCCATTGTAGAAAAGCAGAGTTTGGCAAGAAGCACGAAAAGCCTTTAGGTATCAGCTCTCAGCAAGCAATTTAAATTGCTCACTGGCCAAACTTATTTTAATGGATGTGCAAAAACTAACGATGAGCGGGCTCGGATTATCGCAATCCGAGCCCACCCGAACAGTGCGGATCCGAGGGCGATCCAAGCACTGTTCGGGTATTTCCGGCGGAGAGAAACAATGAAAACGAGGCTCTAACTCCAAATCCCGCCGTCGGATCTCGCGATACTCGGATTCTATAAATTCCCCGCTTGCCGCCGCCATCTTCAGTCGGGCATTGATCAGGGTAGCGTGAGGTTGGGTTTTTAGTGGTGCTGTGTCCTTCTCCTCTGTCCTGCTGAGTCCAGTGGTGCTTTGTCCTGTGCTCTGTCCTGCTGAGTCCAGTGGTGCTTTGTCCTGTGCTCTGTCCTGCTGAGTCCAGTGGTGCTTTGTCCTGTGCTCTGTCCTGCTGAGTCCAGTGGTGCTGTGTCCTGTCCTGCTAAGTCCATTGTTATAAAAAAATTATAAAAAAAATTATACAAAAATAAAAAAAAATGTATAATTTTTTTTAAAAAAGTATAAAAAAATTTCTACTGCAATATCTAACTACGTTCACTGTTCCTGCAAGTCCAGAAATATTAGTACTGCAATATTTAACTACGTTCACTGTTCCTGCAGTCCAGAAATATTATTACTGCAATATTAAACTACGTTCACTGTTCCTGCAGTCCAGAAATATTAGTACTGCAATATTTAACTACGTTCACTGTTCCTGCAGTCCAGCAATATTAGTACTGCAATATCTAACTACGTTCACTGTTCCTGCAGTCCAGAAATATTAGTACTGCAATATTTAACTACGTTCACTGTTCCTGCAAGTCCAGAAATATTAGTACTGCAATATTTAACTACGTTCACTGTTCCTGCAGTCCAGAAATATTATTACTGCAATATTAAACTACGTTCACTGTTCCTGCAGTCCAGAAATATTAGTACTGCAATATTTAACTACGTTCACTGTTCCTGCAGTCCAGCAATATTAGTACTGCAATATCTAACTACGTTCACTGTTCCTGCAGTCCAGAAATATTAGTACTGCAATATTTAACTACGTTCACTGTTCCTGCAGTCCAGAAATATTATTACTGCAATATTAAACTACGTTCACTGTTCCTGCAGTCCAGAAATATTAGTACTGCAATATTTAACTACGTTCACTGTTCCTGCAGTCCAGAAATATTAGTACTGCAATATTAAACTACGTTCACTGTTCCTGCAGTCCAGAAATATTAGTACTGCAATATTAAACTACGTTCACTGTTCCTGCAGTCCAGAAATATTATTACTGCAATATTAAACTACGTTGACTGTTCCTGCAGTCCAGAAATATTATTACTGCAATATTAAACTACATTGACTATTCCTGCAGTCCAGAAATATTATTACTGCAATATTAAACTACGTTCACTGTTCCTGCAGTCCAGAAATATTATTACTGCAATATTAAACTACGTTCACTGTTCCTGCAGTCCAGAAATATTATTACTGCAATAGTAAACTACGTTCACTGTTCCTGCAGTCCAGAAATATTAGTACTGCAATATTAAACTACGTTCACTGTTCCTGCAGTCCAGAAATATTAGTACTGCAATATTAAACTACGTTCACTGTTCCTGCAGTCCAGAAATATTATTACTGCAATATTAAACTACGTTGACTGTTCCTGCAGTCCAGAAATATTATTACTTCAATATTAAACTACGTTCACTGTTCCTGCAGTCCAGAAATATTATTACTGCAATATTAAACTACGTTGACTGTTCCTGCAGTCCAGAAATATTATTACTGCAATTTTAAACTACGTTCACTGTTCCTGCAGTCCAGAAATATTAGTACTGCTATATTTAACTACGTTCACTGTTCCTGCAGTCCAGAAATATTAGTACTGCAATATTAAACTACGTTCACTGTTCCTGCACTCCAGAAATATTATTACTGCAATATTAAACTACGTTCACTGTTCCTGCAGTCCAGAAATATTATTACTTCAATATTAAACTACGTTCACTGTTCCTGCAGTCCAGAAATATTATTACTGCAATATTAAACTACGTTCACTGTTCCTGCAGTCCAGAAATATTAGTACTGCAATATTAAACTACGTTCACTGTTCCTGCAATCCAGAAATATTAGTACTGCAATATTAAACTACATTCACTGTTCCTGCAGTCCAGAAATATTATTACTGCAATATTAAACTACGTTCACTGTTCCTGCAGTCCAGAAATAATATTATTGCAATATTTAACTACGTTCACTGTTCCTGCAGTATAAAGGAATTTGTAGTGCTGTATAACTCCAGTCCAGTGGTACTGTCCTGTGCCGCATATAATTTTTAAACACTTTGCCGGGTGTGTGTGGTTTAGGGATACGCTCTCTTGTGCTGCATATAATGGAGTACAAAAATTTGGAGGAAAATGTAGGGAAAGATCAAGAACCGCTTCCTCCTAATGCTGAAGCTGCTGCCACTAGTCATGACATAGACGATGAAATGCCATCAACGTCGTCTGCCAAGGCCGATGCCCAATCTCCTAGTAGAGGGCATGTAAAATCCAAAAAGCCAAAGTTCACTAAAATTAACAAAAAAAGAAAATTAAAATCATCTGAGGAGAAACGTAAACTTGTCAATATGCCATTTACGACACGGAGTGGCAAGGAACGGCTTAGGCCCTGGCCCGTGTTCATGACTAGTGGTTCAGCTTCACCCAAGGATCTAAGCCCTCCTCCTCCCCCCCTCTAAAAAATTTAAGAGAGTTTAGCTGTCATCAACAACACAGCAAACAACTCTGCCTTCTAAAGAGATGTCATCACAAATCCCCAAGGCGAGTCCAAGGGTGTTGGTGGTTGCTAAGCCTGACCTTCCCATCACTGTACGGGAAGAGGTCGCTCCTTCCACCATTTGCAGCACGCCCTCTGCATATGCTGGAAGGATCACCCACAGTCCAGTTACAGATTTGGCTAATGAAGGTGTGAATGTTGTACAGCGGGAGGAGGATATTGATGTAGCTGGCGCTGAGGAGGAACTTGACGAGGAGGATGCTGATGTGGTTATCTTAAATGAGGCACCAGGGGGGGAAACAGTTGTTGTCCATGGGATGAAAAAGCCCATCGTCATGCCTGGGCAGAAGACCAAAAAATCCCCCTCTTTGGTCTGGAGTTATTTCTATCCCAATCCGGACAACAAATGTATGGCCATATGTACCTTATGTAAAGCTCAAATAAGAAGGGATAAGGATCTTGGCCACCTAGGGACATCCTCCTTTATACGTCACCTGAAGAACCTTCATAATTCAGTGTTTAGTTCAGGACCTGTGGCTAGGACCGTCAGCAGTCCAGGGACACCTAAATCGCTTGGTCCTGTTGTATCCACACCAGCAACACCCTCCTCGTCAACTTCCTCCTCGATCTCGATTGTAGATAGTCCTGCAGGCCATGTCACCGGCATGACTGAGTCCTCTTCAATCCGGGATTCTTCCGGAGGATCCTGCAGCACTACGCCTACTACTGCCGCTGCTGCTGGTAGTCGGTCATCTTTCCAGAGGGGAAGTCGTAAGAACGCTACGTCTTTCACTAAACAGTTGACCGTACAACAGTCGTTTGCCATGAGCACGAAGTACGACAGTAGTCATCCTATGGCAAAGCGGATAACTGCGGCAGTAACAGCTATGTTGGTGTTAGACGTGTGTCCGGTGTCCGCCATCAGTGGAGTGGGATTTAGACGGTTGATGGAGGTATTGTGTCCCCGGTACCAAATCCCATCGAGATTCCAATTCACTAGGCAGGCGACACCCGGGATGTACAGAGAAGTACGAAAAAGTGTCCTCAGTGCTCTGAAAAATGCGGTTGTACCCACTGTCCACTTAACCACAGACATGTGGACAAGTGGTTCAGGGCAAACTAAGGACTATATGACTGTGACAGCCCACTGGGTAGATGCATCGCCTTCCACAGCAACAGCAGCAGCAGCATCAGTAGCAGCACCTCCAAAACGTCTGCTCGTTCCAAGGCAGGCAACATTGTGTATCACCGGTTTAATAAGAGGCACAACGCTGACAACCTCTTAGAGAAACTGAGGGAAATAATCTCGCAGTGGCTTACCCCACTTACACTCTCCTGGGGATTTGTGGTGTCGGACAACGCTAGTAAAATTATGCGGGCATTGCATATGGGCAATTTTCAGCATGTGCCATGTTTTGCCCACACAATAAATTTGGTGGTGCAGCATTACCTGAAGAGTGACAGGGGTGTGCAGGATATGTTTGCGGTGGCCCTCAAAATTGCTGGACACTTTCGGCATTCTGCCACTGCCTACCGCAGACTCGATCAACATAAAAAAAGCCTGAACCTGCCCTGCCATCACCTCAAAAAAGAGGTTGTGACGCGCTGGAACTCCACCCTCCATATGCTGCAGAGGATGGAGGAGCAGCAAAAGGCCATTCAATTCTACACAGCCACCTACAACATAGGCAAAGGAGTGGGGATGCGCCTGAGTCAAGCGCAGTGGAGACTGATTTCCGTGTTGTGCAAGGATCTCCAGCCGTTTGAACTTGCCACACGAGAAGTCAGTTCCGACACTGCCAGCTTGAGTCAGGTCATTCCCCTGATCAGGCTGTTGCAGAAGCAGCTGGAGAAAGTGAGGGAGGAGCTGTTAAAGCATTGCGATTCCACCAAGCATGTAGCTCTTGTGGATGAAGCCCTTCGTACGCTTTGCCAGGATCCGAGGGTGGTCAATCTTTTAAAGTCAGAGGAATACATTCTGGCCACCGTGCTCGATCCTCGGTTTAAAGCATATGTTTTGTCTCTGTTTCCGGCGGACACAAGTCTACAGCGGTGCAAAGACCTGCTGGTCAGGAGATTGTCCTCTGAAGAGGACCGTGACATGCCAACAGCTCCTCCTTCATTTTCTTCCACACCTGTGGCTGCGAGGAAAAAGCTGAGATTTCATAAACGACCCGCTGGCGGGTATGCTGAGAACATCTGGTCTGGACTGAAGGACCTGCCAACCATTGCAGACATGTCTACTGTCGCTGCATTGGATGCTGTCACCATTGAAAAAATGGTGGAGGATTACTTTGCTGACACCATCCAAGTAGACATGTCAGACAGTCCTTATTCTTACTGGCAGGACAAAAAGGCAGTTTGGAAGCCCCTGTACAAACTGGCTCTATTTTACCTGAGTTGTCCCCCCTCCAGTGTGTACTGCCAAAGAATTTTTAGTGCAGGGAGGAACCTGGTCAGTGAGCGGCGAAGGAGGTTGCTTCCGCAAAACGTTGAGAAAATGATGTTCATAAAAATGAATTATCAATTCTTCAATCAAGACCAGCACTGGCCTCCAGAGACTACAGAGGGACCTGTGATTGTGGAGTCCAGCGGGGATGAATTGATAATGTGTGAGGATGAGGAAGTACACACTGAAGGGGGCGAGGAATCAGAGGATGAGAATGAGGACGACATCTTGCCTCAGTAGAGCCAGTTTAGTTTGTACAGGGAGAGATGAATAGCTTTTTTTGTGTGGGGGCCCAAACAAACCAATCATTTCAGCCACAGTAGTTTGGTAGGCCCTGTCGCTGAAATGATTGGTTTGTTAAAGTGTGCATGTCCTATTTCAACAACATAAGGGTGGGTGGGAGGGCCCAAGGACAATTTCATCTTGCACCTCTTTTTTTGCCATTATGTGCTCTTTGGGGCCTAGTTTTTCAAACTGCCATCCTGTCTGCCACTGCAGTGCCACTCCTAGATGGGCCACGTGTTTGTGCCGCCCACTTGTGTCGCTTAGCGTAGACATCCAGCTACCTCGGTGCAACCTTTTGGACTAAAAACAATATTGTGAGGTGTTCAGAATAGACTGGAAATTAGTGGAAATGAATGTTATTGAGGTTAATAATAGTGTAGGAGTGACAAAAAACAAAAAATATGGATTTTAGCACTTTTTATGCTTTTTTTAAAAAAAAAATCAGAACCCAAAACCCAAAATAAGAACCAAAACCTTTAGTGGGGTGTTTTGGCAAAACCAATCAGAACCCAAAACCTCAAGCTAATCAGAACCCAAAACCCAAAACACAAAAAGTGGCCGGTGCACACCCCTAGAAAAAACAGAGTAAAGAAATGTGTGTTACTAGCTGGTTCCCAGTAAAACCTATGCATGTATAAATGGTTAAACATTTTAAACACTGAGTAAATATGGTACTCCAAGTATATTAAAAGCAAGAGATCCATACAGGTGTGGCTCATGCATTTATTTAAGAAAATTACATCTCAGGATGGTCATATATAAAATGCTAGACTGCCCTGGTTATCTATAATTATTACCAGCATGGCTGCAGGAGAAGACTTCTGTGACTTTAAAAGAGGGGTGTTTTTGGGGTTCATTTGGCAGGAGCATCAGTGGCCAAAAGATCAATTACTGAATGTCTCATAAACAGCAGATCAATTTACTGCAAATTTTAAGCTGCTGAGCAAGCAAACAATTTCAACAAAAGTGATCTGACGAGAGCTCTACATATCAGGATATCATAAACGGGATGCAGTGCATAAACTGCTCATCACACCTGGCAATGCACATTTGCAAGTTCAGTGGTGCCATAAGCAAAGGCAATGTACTATGGAGCAGTGGAGGAAGGTGATATGCTCAGATGAACCATCTTTCAATATGTTCTCGACAAATAGATTAATACACTTGTGGTGCCAAAAGACCTCTACAGCTATGAGTGCTTGTTTCCAACAGTGAAGTTTTTTATCTGGAATTATAAGTGGAGTCATACATCTTGTCAAAGTGCAGAAATCTTTGTTACACTCAATACCAGACAGTAATTCACATTGGTTTGGGAGTCCTTAGGCTGGAGAGATATATTTGGATTGCACACTGGTAGCAGGGTGTGAAGAAATCAGGATTGCATTTGGGTAACAGAGTCGGGAACTTAGGACTGTATATGGGTAACACATTGTCAAGAACCCAGGATTGCATATGGATAACATATTGTCAGAAACTCACAATTGCAGATGGGTAGAAAAATGCTAGGAGCACATGAGTAGTAGAGTGCCAGAAACTCATGGTTGCACACTGGTAGCAGAGTATCATGGATTCACAACTGCACTTGGGCAGCAGAGTATCAGGAACATAGGATTGCACATTGGTAGCAGGATGTCAGGAACTCAGGATATCACACAGGTAGTAGAGTGTCAACAACTCAGGCTTGCACTCGGGTAGCAGGATGTCGGGGCATATGATTGCATATAGAGAGCAGAGTGCCAGGAACTTAGTATTGCACTTGGGTAGCAGGATCCCAGAAGCACACAGATAGCAGAGTGTCAAGAATTCAGGATTGCACATGAGTGGCAAAATGCCAGGAACTGACAATTGCATACTGGTAGCAGGATATCAGGAACTTGGGATTGCACATTAGTGACAGGGTGCCAAGAACTCAAGATAAGTACACCAATGATGGCAGGATTGCCAGAGTTTTAAACATCAGGCAACTGATGAAGCTTGTTAAATGGTAGGGAGTGCAGCAGGATTGCTGCATTTCTGGTACAGCAGACATCCAAGATACAGTAGCACCTCTGGTTGAAGTTTGATATTGCAACTACAAAATGCACTGTAGGAAGGGACCAGCGCTTTATATCATGACAGGTTCTGGTGGTTCCATAATGCTGTATGGCACATTTTCCTGGTGTGGTTTGTATGCAAATATTCAATAAGAAGGCAAAGTCTATGTTAATAACTACTTGGTCCTGAGTGATCATCTTCCCCTTATGTTACAGTATATCATTCCCGATGGAAGGGAGGGTGTCTTCCAGAATGACAATGCTCCAATCCCATATCACTTGTAGCTACTCAATACTTTGATGAGCATGACCTGTTGGCTGAGTTTCTTTCATTTATTATCCTACTTCACTATTCTGGCTCATTTATTCACACTAACCAGTTTCTGTTTAAAAACTGTCACAGTTGAATCTCCTCTATAGCTCTATGTTCTTCTCCTCACTAAGAAGCCCTGGCTATTATATGTTGTGTTCCTACTTCTCTCTGGCTTTTACTCTGTCAATGACATTTGCCATGATTAGCTGTAATTATGGTTATCTCTGCAACTGTTGTACTTATTTCACTTTTTCCTCTTTCCTTACATTTGTTATATCACTGTTACCTTCTCTGATGTATTTGCTCTTTGTTATCTTTCTCTCTCTCTCTTTTAGGGGTTGTTTCTCATGATTTCTTCCCCTTATAAGTACTGTTCACTTTCCCTCTTAACTATTCACAGGTCTTTTTCACAAAATAGATCTAGTTAGATTCCTTACTGTCATTGTCTTTACTTCCATCTCTCTTCAGACTTCTATCATCAGACTTCTCTCAGGCTGTCTACCATTTACAAAATTTGACAGCTCAAAGCCGATCAGTTGATCCCTTTAGGACTAGAGCCTCTTCTCTTCACACCATTAGTCAGTGCAAATAGGTGGGTGTGTGCATTTTCATATCATAGATGTGTGAGAAATGCGCACTGGGAGAGATATGTAGACATGAGCGTACAGGGTAGTGCTAGTACGTCTACTTGCACAGTAAACATTTCCATTTTTCTTTTGTTTTTTTTCACAAAATTCTATGATCTCTTCCCAGAGTTCTCCTGTCAATCCAATTGAGGTGTAATAATCCTGTTACAATACAATAGCTTGAGGTGGTGGACTAGTGACAAGGGAAGTGTGTAACATAATTTGGGTGGAATATGATGTCATTGGCATGTTGTTAGGTCTAGAAAGGCCAATAAATATGACAGTGGAGGTAAATAGGAGGCAGATATAACTCTTTGTTCAAACCCATAAAAAGTGATAACATAAAAGTATGTGTAATATTCCCATTTGCTAAGTACATTTAAGCACAGAAAACTTTTAGGCTTAGTATCCATTTAATAGAAAATACCATCTTATCTTTTCAGACCCAGAAATTTCACACTTGAGGGGTGATTTTTGTGTTTGGGAACAAGTTAAATATTTACATAAGACAATACCATTTTGTTGTCTGGAAGTTCAGGAGTTTAATATACTGGGATACTACAATAAATGTGCGCACATTTCTGCTAACACAGTTTATGTCCTCTGTTTCACTTTCACCCATCCCTTCCATAAGTATAGTCTGTCATCATAGTACTAAACACAGAATAGAAGTTTTAAGTGCTAAATCCAGACACACAGCATTCTGTGTAGCATTTATAGGAATAAGTTCTATTTTATGGGTTGTTTTTTTTAGAGAGGTTATTCTCTTTCCAACTGCATTGAGATTCTCAGTCTTCAAGACATTGTATCATTAAAAAAAATCTGTCAGTCAGGTGCAAGATAGCTACTAGTCCCAATTTTAGGCTATGGCCACTCAAGTGTGTTATGTGCCTTCATATTAAAGCTTCATGGAACTCAATGTTTCCATGTTGGATTTGCCTACAGCATTCATGTAACAACGATTCAGTACTTACATTACTTTTTTGCAGGCAAATACAGCACAGGGTTTCCAGGGCTAAAGCCCATGGGCATTGACCAAATGAACCATGTTATCAAGCAAAAAGGTATTTAGTTTGTTTATCACACAGAGAAAGAGAGAGAGAAAAAAGAGACTGCGATGAATATCTCCACAGATAAAAACATAAGGGTTGTGATGTTAGCATACAGCAACTAGGTGTTGGGTGTGAAGACACCGGGTTTTCTGGCCCAATTCTACCCACTTCCCTCTGGCTGGCCACCTACGGGTGCCTTCCTAGGCCAGGGAAGCCTACCTAGTACCTTCTAGGGTTCTTATTAGTCACTCAGGCAAATGCAGTTAGAAAGTAAACCAATACAATTATTGCCATAAAAACAATCTCTAGAATAATATGTACATACAGTAAATAAATGGCAAGCAGGTTTACCCCATCATCTGTCCCTTACCCCACTAGCTTAAAGAGTTAAAGTCACCTGACTGTCCAGACTTGACTACCCATGGATCTACCAATGTATTTCACTGGTAGAGCCACCAGCCACAGCTTCAATTCCCAGAATGAACATCTCCTCTTCACCTGTGTCACGAAAGCCAGATAATGGGAACAGTCTTGACCTTTCCTTGAGTGACAGCTTACCCTCACAGAGATTCCCACAAGGGAATATGGTTTTAGCTGCTCTCAATCGCAGGTCTCAGTCCTCTAGGGGATGCAGGGCAGATAACGCGCGGAACCACCAAGCAACGGTAAGACAGAAGGGAAGTAGTAGTGAAGGGATGATCTGCAGAGAGCTGGAGCACTGAGATCCACACAGGTGTTATAACTCTGGAACAGGACCAATGATGAGCGATGCTCTGCAGTAGTAATGCTGAGAAGCGATGAGCTGCACAGGTGATGTTGAGAAGCGATGAGCTGCACAGGTAATGCTGAGCAGCGGTGAGCTGCACAGGTATTTGCTGAGAAGCAGTGAGCTGAAATGGTAACACTGAGAAACTGTGAGCTGCACAGGTATTTGCTGAGAAGTGATGAGCTGTACAGGTGTTTGCTGAGAAGCAGTGAGCTACACCATCCATGATGTGAGGAACAACAGGAGTATCTGAACAGGAGTCAGAGGAGATGCTTCCTATATGGTAGAGAGACCTGATGATCTGACACCCATTAAACGGAGGAGGGCCCTTATAAAGGGAACTGTCTGTAGATGATCCAATCACCGCTGAGCAGAGGATTGAAGGTTCCCGGGGTAGCGCATGCGCAGACCACTAGGCAAGATGGCATCCGATGAGAGAGGAACGCTAGGGTGAACAGCAGATAGCGGTAACCAAGGGAAACCAATGAATACAATGAACCACATTGAACTAAACTGGTGTGATGCGTGATGCCCTGTAGTGGCTCTTATATCTAGGGTCTAATTTCCACAGTGTTTTCCCCTCCCTGGGCAAACCCCTGGGTCTTTCCTTCTTAACCATTGGTGGGTGCTGTATCAGGGGGTTGGAGGGGGAGTGGAGATGAGCTGTACTTCCACAGAAGGTCTCCTGCTGAGCTCTAGACAAAATGTCTGAACTAGACATGTTGAGAACAATGGATACTAATTGGCCTTCCCCCTCACCTGTATTCTGCAATCTGATCCTTACCCATAACCACCTGGCTTCACTTTAAGGACAATGACTAACAGCTTCCATGCAATATCAACAAGATACAATAACAATATACATATTTACAATGAGCTACAATGTCCCCTTATCCACATGTAATTAGACACTGCAGTAGTATTCTGTTGAGCTGGGGAGCAAAAGCAAGGGCTATAAAAAGTACATGCTATGATCCACATTTTATGAGAAATGAGGAAAAGACTGGTTAGGGTGATATTAATACCTCCTTTCACAACATTAGATTATAATTATGGTTATTAGGACAGCAGCCTGGATTTACACCTACAAAAGAGGACGCATGTAAGACACTAAAATATGGTAAACTATAACCATATAATTATCCCAAGGAGTTTGCTGAGTTTACTCGGTATGTTGGACAGAACATTGTCATTTACCCCACATAGCTGCTTGCTTACTATTAAGCAATGGATGACCCGTGTCTCTGAAAATAACAAAGCAGAGAGTACAATAAAAAACTAGATAGAGGAAATTGACATTCGACAGGACATTGCTACCCAGGCCAAGATCGACATCTTCTACTAGAGCAACTGGGGGGTAAATTTAATATTTTCATAATATAACTTTAACAGTTTTAGAAAGGAGAAATGTTGTGTAAATACCAAACACAAATACTAATTTTACAGCCTCACAATAAATATAATATTATTTCAACCATTCAAATATGTGCTGTAATGCTTTGCAACTTCTGAATTTATTTTCTGTTATTTGAATCCTTTCTGTTTGGGTTAAATCCTTATTAACTTTAGTTGCTTTGCTTAGTAAAGATACATTTCTTTATCATCTTGCTAGTACCGTGATTCATTACAGTCACACCAATAAAGAAAATAAACTTATTCTTTTTATTTTTGCACAATATCCTGACAGCAATGGCACTTAAAATGTACTGCTGATTCCTCACTTTTGGAGGTAATTTATTGTCTCGCTGGTTGTTCTTCTTGCCTGGTTCTTAAATTTTACAGACTGGCTGAATCATGAACTGAACAGCTCATTGCTATATTTCATGTTATTATGGGACTTAAATAGAATATACAAATGTCTAGTTTAGAAATGCAAAATTATAGTTAAAGAGCTATAAACAAGAGGCGTCACATTTATTCCCCAAACCTAATTTTTTTAAAATTCAGATGCAATTATATTGAATTGATAAGTGCAAATTATGTTAGAAATAGTTTTTCACTTTAACCTATTTCAATGATACTTGATCTTATCTTCTAGATTGTGCATATGATTTTAATTGATATTTAGGTATTTTTTAAATTTAAAGTGTACTCGTCACCAGGGCTGAACCAATAATTGTGAGAATGCAGCTTATCATTCACTAGATACCTATGACTTCACTGAGGTATGCAGCTCAGTGTAACCTGCTACATGCTTTTCATTAGATCTTAATTTATAAGCTGCATTCTAATGAATTTTAGTTAATTCTTTAAATAGCTGACTCCTCTGTGTGTAAGCAACAGGTATACATTAATTAAATGTAAAC
The DNA here is from genome assembly GCF_038048845.1 of Mixophyes fleayi. NCBI lineage: Eukaryota > Metazoa > Chordata > Amphibia > Anura > Limnodynastidae > Mixophyes > Mixophyes fleayi. The sequence goes on along the minus strand of NC_134404.1, from coordinate 170,619,669 downwards.
TAAACATGGTCTTCAGTGATTTCAGAAAGTGTTTCCTTTTAACCTATTTTGTACTTTTGGAATAGCCCAGTCTTTAAAAGAAGTCCAGATATCACAAAATCACCGCTCACAAAATCTGAACAACTTCTCCGAATAGATGACCACGACTTCACTATGAGACCCGGATTTGGAGGTATGTCAAGTTTGAGCTGACATCTGTATTCTACAGTATGTCTTGTTAGTCTTGTTAAGAATGCTATTATCATCATCATTGATTTTTTTATATAGCGCCACTAATTCTGCAACGCTGTACAGAGAACTCACTCACATCACTCCTTCCCCATTGGAGCTTACAAACTAAATTCCCTAACAACAAATAAACTGGATATACCTGCACAATCAATCAGAGTGCTGCCCTCTGATAACCTGCACACAACCCAATTAATGTGAAAATATAAACTAAAACTTAAAAACTGGGAAACTGAGTTTTCTCCCACAATCCAAAAACATAGTAGTAGGTTAATTGGCTGCTAACAAAATTGACCCTAGTCTGTCTGTCCGTGTGTATTAGGGAATATAAAGCTTAAAAACTGGAAAAGTGAGATTGTGCATCTGATTATACGAATGTGTGGATAATCGTCCACAGTAAACTAAAGATGAGCGGGCTCGGATTTCGGTAATCCGAGCCCACCCGAACAGTGCGGATCTGACGGGATAAGAGCACTGTTCGGGTACTTCCGACCGCCAAATCAATCCAAAACGAGGCTCTCGCGAGACTCGGATGTCATAAATATCCAGCTCGCGGCCGCCATCTTCATTCTGCCTGCGATCACTGAAGAGGGAGGTTGTTTGGGAGCCCCTGTCCTGCTTAGTTATTTTCAGTGGTTATTTGGGAGATCCTGTGCTCTGTCCTGCTGGTCAGTTTAGTGGTGCTTTGTCCAGTGCTCTGTCCTGCTGAGTCCAGTGGTGCTTTGCCCAGTGCTCTGTCCTGCTGAGTCCAGTGGTGCTGTGTCCTGTGCTCTGTTCTGCTGAGTCCAGTGGTGCTGTGTCCTGTGCTCTGTTCTGCTAAGGCCATTGTTATTTAAAAATTATTAAAAAGTAAAAAAAAAAAAATTATAAAAAAAATATACAAAAATAATGAAAAAAAAATATAAAAAAACTATAAAAAAAGTCTATAAAAATTTCTACTGTAATATATGAATAGGTTAACTGTTCCTGCAGTCAAGAAATATTAGTACTGCAATATATAAAAATACGTTCACTGTTGCTGCTGTACCAAAAAATAGGTACTGCTATTTCAAACTACGTTCACTGTTGCTGCTGTACCAAAAAATGTTTTTACCTATTGGAACCACAATCTTATTATTTATTTGACATTTTGGACTGGTGGTTTCATATTGTTTTATATATCTTCCTTGTTGTTTTCTGTTATGTTTTGTATGATTTATGTTTAGTGTGGACGATTATCCACACATTCGTATAAACAGACGCACCTTCTCAGTTTCACAGTTTTCAAGCTTTATATTCCCTGACACACACGCACAGACAGCCTAGGGTCAATTTTAATAGCAGCCAATTAACCTACAACTATGTTTTTGGACTGTAGGAGGAAACCCGAGCGCCCAGAGGAAACTCACGCAAACACGGGGAGAACATACAAACTCCACACAGATGAGGCCATGGTCAGGAATCAAACTCATGACCCCAGTGTTGCCAGATAGAGTTGCTAACCACTAAGCCACCGTGCTGCCCACATGTCTATATAAGAATGCTATTAAAAATCAACTGGAATTAACTAGTAAACAATGAACAATAATGTGAAAATAAAGATGAATGACCTGGCACAAAGCCCGTTTAACTTTATGTATTAAATCTTTTATTGCCCTTTAAAGAAGACATGCTAAAGTGGTGATAAACATTTTGGGCCTAAATCATGTTCAGACATACGTCTGTTTGCGTAGCATATGACACGGTAGCCTACGACTTGATGGATGGAATGGCGGAGGGAAGGTGCAGACAGACATAGGCTATGTACAATAAGGGCATGCCGAGGACATGGATGCAGCCAATTCAGGTCCTGGGTTTATCGTAAGTACACTTGGTTTCAGCAGTATCATTTGCACCAACTAGCAGGTGTAAGTCCAGACCAACAGAGATGACAGCACAGCCTTTATTTTAAAAACTACACATATGCGTGCCATTGGATAGCACAGAACATGTGTATGCAGGTAAGATTGACTATATGTACAGTATGCATTAAACGCATCTTTATGTATTTAATGTAAAAAAAAATGTAAAAACAAATTATAATCCATATTTTTAGTAACGATGATACTGTTAAAAATGTATTTTATAATATCATTTGTATTGTATGCATTCTGATGTGATCTTATATTCACATACATCTGTGCGTATACTGCAGTCTTTTCTGCCTCTCTATGTAAGGCAAGTAACATTTAGGCAGAGTGTACTTACACCCAGATTCAAGTCGAAATACATCTTTAGATTTATGTGTATGTGTCGTTACCCAGCTTGCACATGCACAGTGCACTGGGGCTTTCAGGTCCACTTCGTAAAAAATAATGAAAAATAGGTTACAAATGTTAAAACAAAAGGTAAAAACTATTGCCCGTAAAAAAAAAGTTTTATTCAAATAATAACACATTTTTTTTCATTCATTTTTTTGTGATATAGCCTTCATGAAAGTGCACCAAAACAAGTATTATAGCACCACATGTACAGAGACAAAGCTTTACAAATATGTGACACCCAGCAAATCTTACTGTTGGTGAGGGCAGTGCTATCAGCAGCTGTAAACTCCCGATGGATAGGGCAAAGCCCTATCTCTGAGATAAATGGCCGTACGGCTTTTGTCATTTGGATAAATATACCGTTTAGCCTTATTAACATTGTATTTTTCATTCTCTGCAAACAAATTGAATTGCAACTGATTTTTGAGTCAAACTCTGTTTAGAAAACTCATTGCATAGTGTCTGATAATTGTTGCACAAATCTCTATTTAACTTTTCAAATTCTATATTCAACTTTTTCCTATAAAGGCTGCAAAAGATTGCCTGGTTTTTTAACTGCATAGAAAATCACCTCATATCATATTTAATTAGGGAATGCTATTATTATTAATGTTATTGAGTGCTGTACCATTAATGGCCCCCAAACGCTGGTGCAAAATACATCTTGTCAGCTCCTGGGAGTATACATTACCTAACATCTCTCACCAGCATATTATACAGTCTGCAATATCCAACAAATTGCACAGTCCCAATGTGCAGCCCAGTGTCCACCATAATAATCCTAATATGAAGCCTAATAACCCAATGCACAATATAATAGCCCCCAAAATCCATCATAACACCCTGTTATGCAGCCTAGTAGCCATATGATACAGTCCTATAACTTCGCTAATCCTCAGTACTTGCTAGGAGCTGTTAATGGCCAGCCTCTGTAGGTTTGTTTATTATCTGTAAGGATACCGCTATAAGCCCCTTTCTCCATTTTACTGTGGACCTTAATACAGATAATGGCAGATGTCCATGGTAATATAATATCCACTATTATCATTCACTCATTGATTAAAAAATTCTGTGACCATTTAAAGAATAACTCCACACTTACCAATATCCTTGTAATAAGTTCCTCAATAAAATGGTCATCGGCCTAGTTCTAAAGTTTCCAGCCTAAAGGTGGAGGGGCTGGAAAATAGTCAGTGGGGGGATAGGCCAGAGGGTTTCATGAGCGTGCTGGGAAATAAAAATTGACAGATTTCATATTGACAATTGATCATACTTGCCTACTTTCAGTAGGCGACGTCCGGGAGAGGGGCGTGACTAATGGGCAGGAGGGGGCGGGGCGCCTTGAATTGCGTCATTTTGTCCCCGCTCCCACAAGTAAAATGACATTTTGTCGCGGGGCCAAAATGACGCGATTCTCTGTGAATCGCGTCATTTTAACAGGGGAATTCCAGGATGTGGGAGAAATGCCAGCTGTCGCGGGAGCCCGGGAGACTGGACCGAATTTCAGGAGTCTCCCGGACTTTCCAGGAGATTTGGCAAGTATGCAATTGATATTTATAATTGTGCCTGCAGCTCAGAGCCGGATTAACAATAGGGCTAAAGGGGCTACAGCCCAGGGACCTCGGGCAGCTGGAGGGCCCCTGGCTCCGACTGTCACCTGTTCAAGGAGAATGGCAGGTAGCTAACAGCAAATCTTATGCTGTTAGCTGCCTGCTGTCACTGTAGAACTTACGCGGTGCACAGTATTCTCCTTACTGAGGAGATCTCGTGAGAGTGAGACTATGAGTATGGGCAGCACGGTGGCAAAGTGGTTAGCACTTCTGCCTCACAGCGCTGGGGTCATGAGTTCAATTCCCGACCATGGCCTTATCTGTATGAAGTTTGTATGTTCTCCCCATGTTTGAGTGGGTTTCCTCCGGGTGCTCCGGTTTCCTCCCACACTCCAAAAACATACTATTAGGTTAATTGGCTGCTATCAAAATTGACCCTAGTCTCTCTATCTTTCTCCGTCTGTCTGTCTGTGTATGTATGTTAGGAAATTTAGACTGTAAGCTCCAATGGGGCAGGGACTGATGTGAATGAGTTCTCTGTACAGAGCTGCGGAATCAGTGGCGCTATATAAATAAATGGTGATGATTATGATGATGATAGTTTCACTCTCACGAGATCTCCTCAGTAAGGAGATTACAGCACGGCGCGAAAGCACTACAGGGGTTGGAACAATGGAAGCAGGTAAGCTCATGGGGGGAGGCTCATGGGCCGGGGGCCCCTCACAGTACCCTTAGCCCGGGGGCCTCCCTTCCCTTAATCCGGCCCTGCTGCAGCTTAGTAAACAGGGGTTTTTACTGAATGGCATAGTGGTATAACTGCTTTTAGCTTACATTGCTTTTCAGGAACAGAGATAATGATTTGTGTGCAGCAATACAGTAGTGGTCCAAGTTATCTCAGCATAGTAAGTGTGTAACGCCCCCTGCGGGGAAAGACAGGGACAGACGCAACAGAAAATAACTCACCTTGTAAACGATGGTCACCTCCAGTCCGCTTCTGATTTCCCAGCTGCGATCCGATCCCAGCAGATCCGCAGCCACCTCCAATCACGTCCCTCTAAGATAGAGGCAGAGATTACGGCCGTGCC